>NW_008340118.1:70523-77555 GCF_000622305.1 Nannospalax galili | reverse complement strand
AAAAAAAAAAAAAAAGAGGGGAGGAGATAGAACAGCAAAAACAGAGAAAGTTACAGTCCTTAAACTGAGTCTTGGAAAAAAAAATCAATCAAATTGACAAACCTTGTAGACTTGCCAAGGAAAAACAAAAGTTACTGTAGGCATCTGGGGTGTGGCTCCGGTGGAATGCTTATGCATGTGAGAGACCCTCTTGGCCCCTGCCCCTGTCCCCAACCCCTGTCTCCTACCCCTGTTCTCTATCCCCTAACCCCTGTCCCCTACCCATCTTCTGTCCCTGTCCCCAGTCCCCTAATCCCTGTCTCCTACCCCTGTCCCCATCCCTGTCCCCATCCCCTATCCCTGTCCTTTATCCCGTCCTCTGCCTCCTAACCCCTGTCCCCTATCCTTTGCCCTGTCCCTGTTCCCTGCCTCCTGCCCCATCTCCTGCTTCCCACACCCTGCCCCTACTCTCTGCCCCTACCCTGCCTGCCTCCTGCCCTGTTCTCCTTAAGGTGCCATAGGAAGTAGGCCGCCTCTCCCCAAGGCAGCTGCAGACCCAGAATTCCTTTCCCCCAAGCCAGTTATAAAGCATGAAAATCCCCGACTAGCCAGGCCCCCAAGCCTGCCAGGTGTTTTCTGCTGATAAATCTGTTCCCTGGGAGTCTTGCCCCATGCCCGGGGGTGGCCAGGTGAGGCTGGCAAAGCCTGTGGATAGCAGGTCAACCTGGGCCTCCGCCTGCTTGGAGCTGCTCACTCCTGTCCCTACCTCTTCCATAGCCACCCCTTAGTAACTCCCCTTTAGTGACCGAACAGCCTGAAACTAGGAGCAGTGGGCCCATCCAGCCTGAGCTGGTCTTAGGCAGTCTATTTTCTCAAAATGAACTTTCAGGAAAATCACCTATGCCTGTTCATGACTGCACGTGCATATAATTTTTGTTGGCTTTTTTTTCGAGACGGGGCCTCCCTGTAGCCCCAACTGTAGAGAACCACCTGCCTCTGCCTCCCCAGTAGGGAGCCACTACTCTGATGACCTGTTTACCCAATCCTGTTTCCTGGGAATCCAGATTTGCTATTGCACCCAAAAAGATAATGAATGAATGTGGGTGTGCTTGAGAATTAGCATGTCAAAGTGCCAAAAGGCAGCATGCCTACCTTCACATGACTGAGAAAGGACACCTGATATTGTGTTTGAGACATTCCAGAACTAGGGACAAAAAGGCAGGACTGTCTGATAAGGGTGGATTCAAGCTTGTACTTCCCCAGTTGAAGCTAGAGAAATGGTTTTGAATAAAATTGTGAGTGAGGCCTGACTCAAGGAAACAGTTCCAACACAGTTCCAGGGCACAGTTCCATGAGACCGCTGAGGGAACTTGTATCCTCTGAGTTTGGGCCCATTCTTAAAACAAATTTAAGGCTGTTTTATTGCGGTATTAACTATAATGTGGCATGGTAATGCTGCAAAAGGCTAACATATCCCAAACCTGTCAATCAAAACAGGAAACCACCCTGTCCTTTAGTATTTAACTCTACCTCCTTTGGATCCATGAAAAGAAGCCCCAACAGTAACCTGAGACTCTCACTCAGAGCCTGCTGCTCCCTTGAGTACCTAACTCATGCTGCCTGCCACTTTGCCTTTGAATGAACTCCTTTGCTACTCTGTTTTTGTGCAGGTTCAGCTCTTTGAAGATGTCAAGAACTTGGAAATATCTGATCCAAATAGACTGACAGTGACACATGGACAGCTGACAGGCCTAGCTGGGCCTCCCTCAGCCTGTTTCCATCTGCTTACATCCTCACATCCACTCACAGTTTTATACCCCATCCACTCTTTTCAGAGCCTAAGTCTGGAAATGAACAGTTCACATAGGCTCTGGGTCTTCAATCCGAAGGCTGCCGAGTCTTGTAAACCTGTGATCAGATAAAAATGTTCTGCTTTCTCTGGGTAAGGCTGTCCTGGCGAGGTGTTGGCTGTGATCTTTCATGGTGGGCAAGAGTGACCCCCTCCTTACCTGCCACACCAACACCAGCAGTAAGAACACAGCCTCAACATACCACTGCAAACAAGGGCCCCAGGACAGAGCACATGAGCAGATGTTTGCCAATGTCTGACAGTTTTGGAGCAGACTGAGTCTTGAGAACAAAAGCTCTGTGGCAGACACAAAGATAATGTTTAAACAGTACAACCTTGTGTCTCAGGAAGAAAAGCTAGGATGCTCCCGTGTCTGGACTTACCAGTAAATTCTGGTAAGCATTAGAGACAAAACCCAAACCACAGGAGACCAAAGCAGGGAGGCACTGCCCATCTATCCAACAAGGGCAGTGACATGTCCCTACAAAGTCCAGTAGACACATGACAAAACAGTATGAGCAGAAGCCAACGTCCCTTGTCAACATTAAGGCAAAAATCCTTAAAGAAACGCAAAGACAGGCGTGGTGGTAAACGCCTTTAATCCCAACACTTGGGAGGCAAAGGCAGGTGGATCTCTGTGAGTTCGAGGCCAGCCTGGTCTACATAGTGAGTTCCAGGTCACCTGGGGCTATGGGAACACCCTGTCTCAAAAAGATAAAAAAAAAAAAAAAGAAACATGAGCAAACCACACCAGAAATGCATATAGAGCTGATATATCGTGACGTGTCTCCCCAGAAGACATGTTGAAATTCTAACCCCAAGTCCTGTCTGATTGGGAGTTGAGTCTTTGCTGGTGAGAGGAGATGGGTTCTTAAGTCCAAGGAACAAGGTGTCCTGGGAAGAAGAGGAGAGGGGTACAGAAGGTGTCAACAGAGACACACACATGGAAGGCTCCACAAGGGTAGACTCAGTGACAGTGACTTGCCCAAGAGGAACTAGAGGATGCCAGCCACACTGCCCCACTCCCAGCAGTCAGGAGCGACACTCTGACTACCCTTGACCTTGGCGCCCAGCCTGGGGAACTGTGAGAAAGCTTGCTCATGTTGTTTCTTCTCTCTGCAGTTTGTCACATAGCTCAAGGAAAATCATACAGTGGTCAGTGAGGTTTCTTCTGGACCTGCAAATACGGTTTGATACATGAAAAACAGATAAGAAAATTCAGTCATGGTAGAGTGACAAGAAAGTGTGGTCATCCCAGCAGAGCTAAAAAACACATGTAACAACCGTGACTGAGATGAGCAGAGATGAGAGGAGCACTTTCACAGCACAGCTGATATAATGTTGACACCAAAGACTAGACCCTTCTGGAGTCCTAACCAAGGGAGGATACACCCTAACCACTTGTGTGTAAGACTGTTCTGGCCAGAGAAACCACCCTATAAAGTAAATGAACAGCACACACTTCGGGACCGGGAGTGTAGCTCTCTACCCCAGCACTTGCCTAGTTGTAACCTTGGCCTCCTTCCCCAGCACTGGAGAGGTGGGGGAGGGGTGGGGCTGAAGAATATCCATCTTTCTTTGGAAATGACAGAATAATGTCTATAGAAAACTCTAAGAACTTGTCCCTGAGAAGCTACTAGAGCTAGCAATTTTTTTTTTGATCTTTTGAGACAGGGTCTTCCTGTAGCCCCAGTTGACCTGGAACTCACTATGTAGACCAGGCTGGCCTTGAACTCACAGAGCTCTGCCTGCCTCTGCCTCCCGAGTGCTGGGACTAAAGTCATGTGCCACCAAGCCTGGCTAGAGCCAGGTTGTAGCTATGAGAACAATCCGTCATCATAATGCTGCACCCAAGTCATGCAAAATTGGATAAATGAAATTTTAAAAATCTTTGATAGTGGCATAAAAATATGCTTAAGCAGAAAGTTAATAAAATAAATGAAAATTACACAGCAAATGCAAAGCATTGCTCAGAGAGACCAAATAAATAATAGACTGAGTTTGTGGATTGGGTTGGTCAGCACCGTTAAGATGTTGATTCTTCCCAAATGGATATACAGATTGAAAACCACCCCACCATGAGTGTGTATGTACACACACACACACCCCTCTGGACTCACGGTACATACACAAGTATGCTTGTGAATGTCCTTACATAGAGATCTACAGACTTTAGTCCTGCAGACTTTGAGATATCCTGCACCAGGAGGTTGGACAGTGTTCTAGTTTGTTTCTCCATTGCTGTGACAAAACACTCTGACCACTACCAACTTGGGGAGGAAAGGGTTTATTTGTCTTACATCTCCCAAGTCACATGCAGTTCATCAGGGAGCCCAAGGTAGGAACTCAGGGCAGGAACCTGGAGGCAGGAGCTGGAACACAGGCCATGGAGGAACGCTGCTTACTGACTTGCTTGCCTGGCCCCTGCTCAGCCTGCTTTCTTATGCAACACAGGCCCACCTGCCCAGGGGTGGCACCACCCACAGTGGGCTGGGCCCTCCCATATCACTTAACAATCAAGAAGATGCCCCATGGATATGGCCACAGGCCAGTCCAGTGGAGGCGATTCCCCAATTGAGGTTCCTTCAACCCAGGTGAGTCAAGTTGACCCTACAGCTGTCCAGCACAGATAGCAATATTCTAGGGAGAAACCAGTCTAGAGCCCTGCAGGTACTGGGTCCGGAAGTGGAATGACTGGTAGTCCAGAGCTAGGCGGCCTCCTACCCAGCTCATAAAGCCCAAAACAAAAGCAAGCCTGACTTTACCTGACATTGTAGTTAGCACAGAGTGTCTGAAAAGAGACGCTTTCCTTCCTGTCCTTCCTCTTCCCTCCCCTGCAGCATGCCTGGTTCTTAAATGGCCCAGGTCAGAGATAACAGAGAACATGCAATCAGACGGCTGAGCAGGACAGAGCCCTGCCTCCTCCTGGCTGGGGACACCAGGAGCTGAGGGAGATAGACAGAGCCAGGCCTGGTTGAGCGCCCAGGTCTAGGATGCCTGCCTGTCAGCCAGCCACAACTTCAATTTGCAATCTGGGGATTGGGAGGAAACTCCTCTAAGGATCTCAGGAGATGAGGAGACCTACCCGTAGCAGCGGCAGTCCTGAGGACTGAGAGGTGGAGTTATCACAGGCCCTCGGTGGCTTCCTTGTCTGCACACCCCCGGGACCCTGTGACAGGGCACTGCACCTCCACTTTCTTTCTGCAGCTGTCCTGAAACAGTAAATTCTTACTTTTTCTCCCTGACAATCTAAGCAAAATTTTAGTGTGCATTACCTAAGTACTGGACACTGTTAACTGCCTCTCAAGTCCCTCCTCTCCAGGACGCCCTTCCCCGACTCCATGCTCAGCTCAGTAGATGGAATCTGCAGCTCCAAGTGATGCCTGCATCAGCCCACCGCAAAGGCATGCACCAGGATCCAGATTTGCACTTTTGTTTCCCCAGCCATCTTTTGTGGTATGGCCTGGGAAAAACCCTAATGAGCCCACCCCTCTGCCCCAGAAGGTCTTGTGTGAGGGACAAGTAGGCTCCTTCCACCTGCAGGGCCCCCATCCACCCAGGCTCCATGAAACAATGCCCCATTTAATGTCCTAGACAACAGGGACGTGAAGAAAACCAGATGGTACAAAAGATTAATTGGATGCAAGAAAAGATATTTTAAAAGCCCAGTGGAGAGGCTGTCCCATTAGAATTTCAAGGCCAGCAACTGTGAAAAACTGCTTGAGGCTCTGCAGCCTGCAAGGTCCTGGTGGGAGGGCCCGCAGCCCAGCATTGCAGCCGGTGGCCCCTGGAGACCAGCATCCCGTCCTCTTCCTCATCCTCCTAAACGCTGGTGGAATGAAATGAGGGAGTTGATTTCAAAACCCTGAGTCATTGCGGTTTAGCTGGCCACAGACAATGAAAGCAATAAAATCATTAAAACTGTCAGGGGCTGACTTGCTCAAAACCACCAAATCCCGGTGAGGTAAATGATGACATTGGGCCGCCAGGAGGGGCATTGGGCCACCACAGGCAGCAATGAGCGGCTGTGTAGACAAAAGTTAAACTTCGAGAGAGCAAAAGGTTCAGTCAGTATTCACTGGGTTCCTTCAGGACACGGCTAAATTGCCGAAATTCAAATAAAAATACTCAAGCTGCTGTGTCTCTTGGCCTCTAACTGGCTCCCGTGTCAGCGGGAGGGTGAACAAGGGTCGCCGCGCGCGCTCATTTTCCAGGTGCTGCTCCATCAGATTCCCATGTCTGTGCTTTCCCACGAGGCCGCTTCAGAATGATCAGCTCTTGACAAGCAAGATGTAGATGTGGGGTCAGCTTGGGATCATAGGAATGAATTATTTCCTGCTCAGACTGGAATCCTTTGCTCCTGGCTTGGCGAAGCTGGGCTTATTTTCCATGATCAGAACAGCCAGATCATGGGTTGGATGTTCTGATTGGGTGGGACAGCCCAGGGGCCGTGAAGGGAGGCATTTGACACTGACCGACTTAGAACATACATTAGGAGACGCATTTTAAGGCACTTGGACATTTGTTACGTGGGTCCATAATTATTATAACCTTAAAACAGCCTCCTACTGGTGGCAGGGAAGGCTTGGGGTTCTTTTAACAGTCCCTGGGGCTCAGGTCAACAGAACGCATAAAGTTGTTATGACGGGCTTAAGCCATATCCAAGCTGCTGGAAGGTTTCACACCTGGCCTGTTTTGCGGAGTATCAGGGTTTGGATTGAGAATGTCACCCAAAGACTCCTGTGGAAGACTTGGTTACCAGCTGCTGGTGCTGTTGGGAGGAGGTGGACACTGCAGGCAGGAAGGGGCTGGGGAGCAAGTAGGCCACAGGGGTGTGCTTTTCAAGGGCATGTGTTGTCCCTTCCCCTTGTGGGTGCTCTCTCTCTCTCTCTGTTTTGCGGAGTATCAGGGTTTGGATTGAGAATGTCACCCAAAGACTCCTGTGGAAGACTTGGTTACCAGCTGCTGGTGCTGTTGGGAGGAGGTGGACACTGCAGGCAGGAAGGGGCTGGGGAGCAAGTAGGCCACAGGGGTGTGCTTTTCAAGGGCATGTGTTGTCCCTTCCCCTTGTGGGTGCTCTCTCTCTCTCTCTCCCCCCCCCCGCCCCCCTGTGCTGTCTCTTTCTCTCCCTCTCTCCCTTCTCCCTCTTCTTTTCGCCTATCTCTACCCGGTTCTCTTTTTCTCTCTCCCTCCCTCGCCCCTCA
>NW_008340118.1:46485-70320 GCF_000622305.1 Nannospalax galili | reverse complement strand
GCCCCCCCCCCCCACGCCCCCAAGGTAAGCAGCTTCTCTCCACCGTGATTGTCTCCCCCACCACAGGAAACAGAGCTAAGGACTCTGAAACCATGAGCAAAACAAAGCGTCCCTCTGCTGTTGCCATGGCAACAGCTGGCCAGCTCATTAAACTGCACATGCTGTGTGGACAAGCTGGACCCCTTTTCTTTTCATTATTCAGCCAGCTGAGAACACCTCAGACCCGCCGTCAACAGCTGCTGCTTGTTGCACCATCTCAGACGCTGCTGTCTCCCAGCCACCAGCAGAAACCGCACGTTCTGGACGCACCCTGGCCCCTTATTTGCCCACAGCAGTGTTTGCTGAATGAACAAATGTTCACGTGTGGACCAGCACACAGACAGCATCAAGCAAGTGGATGCTGTGAGATGCAAAGGTGTCACTTCCTGTTGGGACTTTGAGGGTGGAGCCCTGGCCTCACAATGCTCAGCTTCACACATATCTGAGACGCCCGTCTCACCCTCACGGCAAACCCTGCCTTCTTAATGTGTCTGTAGCCTACCAGAAACGGCTCTTCCGTGGCTGGTGAGAGCAGCTGGGTGCTGGTGCCGAAGTGGCGAACACACTGAAGTTGGCCTTGTGGGGGCACGTCTCACCCACTGACACTGACTCAGAGCTGCACAGTCCCCAAGGCAGGGCCTACCCGGCCCAAGATGTTCCCGGGACCGTGGCACCCTGTAAAATGGCACAGGGAAGGTGGACAGGCACAGGGCAGCTCTGCACTCTTGTCCTACATCATAACCTGTGACATTTGTGACCTTGGAGATTGCCAAATAGGAGGACAGACAGGTGAGATGAGGAAGGGCTTTTCCATAAGCTGCTGTGTTCCTGGACAGGTGTTTAGCTCCCAAGGTGGCTGCCTGGTGCCTGGCTTTAGCCACACCCGGCCAGGGTCTTGCTTTGGAAAAGTGGAATTTGTACTGCAAAGAAGGCACAGAACTGCCTGGCGGTGCGGGATTCCCATCCTCTTAGAAATGTTAGAACATTCTGAGTCGGGGGGTGTGCCCTTAAGATAGCATACATCAGCCATGCCTCAAAGACAGGAATGGTTCCACATGCATATTTAAGGTAAGGGTATTTACAATCGACTACAGAATGAAAATACTCATTATTGATGAATGATCAAGTTTTGATAGAAAAGGAAGACGGTAAAGCAGATGTCTGTGTGTGCACACATATCCATGTATTTATCTGTGTTCTCACATCCATGTAAATCTACATGCACACATGTATTCATAAAAGAAGATGCATAGACACACACCCATGCAGGTAGGTATACATATGTGCTCACACTTATTCATGTAAGTATATATGCATCACACACATTTGTGTAAGTATATATATTACACGCATATACACACAAATGCACATGCATATGTCAATGCGCATACACTGAATAAAAGAGCATTAATGTGACATAAGGGTTCCAGGAGGGCTGACTTCACAGCACAGATGGTGCATCCAAACTTGCCTGTTCTCCCGCTGTATTAGGAACACAGCTGTGCTCTCTGGCGGATCAGGCCGTCTAGTCTGTTTGGCTCTGCAGTCATCATTGCTATGGGTTCACCAGGAAAACGCTCCCCATGACCGCTGCACGCAGTGAGAGCCCAGGTCCACTGGTCCCCGAGGTTACCGCACATGCTGTTATAAGGGGAGTCCTTGCTCCTCTGGTGGACAGTAAGAAAGTGGGTTCGTGGTTATTCAGGAATCCATGGGTTCTGTGGAAATCCATGTGCTGGGCTTCTGAAAGGAGATGGAGGAGGACCAGGCAGGAGGAGGCTCTGCCTGCAGTGTGAGAGTGCTTGTATGTTCAAGGATTCCCACCGGACAGGGACGGCAGGCTTCAGCACCTCTGAGTGGCCCAGTACTCACTGGAGCACCTTCTGTGCGTGGCCGTGGCTGCCTCTTTCTGCCATGGTGTGCTCATGAATTCGTGCGTACCTCTCCCTGTCCCATCCTGGGTGTTCCCAGCTGTTGCCTCCAAGCCCTAGACATCTGTACTCCATTGAATAGTGTCGCCCCAAAGACAGGCCCAAGACCCAACCCTCAGGAGTGTGACCTCTTTGGGCAATGGGGTCTCTGAAGATGCAGTCGGGTTAAGGACCTGTAGATGAGATCACCCTCAGACCAGTTCCCACAGCAGTTGAAAAATACCAGATCTAAAAGACCAGGGTGTGTTATAAGGAAAATTTAGGGATCAAGAAGCACAAATCATTTACATTGAACCTAACTATGGTGAGGAGGGTGGATGGCACATAGCGAGCACAGTTTGGGATTGAGTGAATCAGCCCCAAGCAAAAGTGCTTTACCCTTGACCCATCCATCAGTGGAGGGCCACAGTGCCATGCGGTGTCCCCCTGCCAGAGCTGCATTGAGGGCTGTGGCAGACATTTAGCATGTAGAATAGCTTTCATTTTGTTAGCAAAGCTCTTAGCTGAATGGCTTCTCTTGTCTCCCATCTCCATCCTTGGGGCCGTAACTAAATTTAGGACATCCAGAACTTTGCTTTTACTACCAGCAGCTGCTAGGGGCTAGAAGAGGCAAAGACAGATTCTCCCCCAGGGCTTCTGGAAGGAAGGACTGTGGCCCTGTGGACAACATCACCTTTAGTATGGCTCTGTGGGGTACTTGGTTAAGGCACCCTGGGGTTTAGCGTTCTCCAGTGAAGACGGCCTTCTTGGAAGGGGTCTAGGACAACCTCGGTAATGTGGCCCCAGCTGGCCCTGTTTTCTCCTTACCCACCTCTGTGATTTGTGTGGTAGCAATGGGGTGCTTGTGTGTTTGTGGGTATCTACAAAAGCATGTACATCTCCCCACAGCACACACCACATGTCCAGGCACATCTAGACACACATACATACACATATACATACACACAGTATACAAACACAAAGACACACAGACACACACATATACATATATGTACATACATACACACACTACACACAGACACACTGCACACATAGAGAGACACAAACATACACACTGATATACACAGAGACCCATGCACACACAGATACATACACACTACATACACACACATACTCATACACAAACACACAAGCACACACACATACCTGTCCTTAACATACAGGAGTTGGGTACTATGACGCCTCACTGGTCCTTGCTCTCATCAGCCTTGAGGCGTCATCCAATGGTACCATGTCTTCACCTGCCTCTTCCTCCCGGTACCACCTCCCTACAGTACCGTGTTTTAAAGTTTATTATTTTTATTTTATGTGTACGAATGTATTGCCTGTACGTATGTAAGTGACAGCTGTTAACCACCATGCGGGTGCTGGAAATTGAACCCAGATCCTCTGGAAGAGCAGCCAGTGCTCTTAACGACTGAGCCATCTCTCCGGTCTCGGGTATCTCAGCAGCTCAGGGAAGCTGGCCAGCCTTCCCCTTTTCCTTTCAGTACCTGGATTTCAGTCTGTCATGTCAGGAGCAGCTCTGTCTGTGGCAGAGGGACTAAGCAGGAAGCACAGAAAGGAAGGCCGGAATCACAGCTGGACACGCAATTCAAAAGCCTGCCCCAGTGGCCTGCTTCTACCAGCCACACCCACTCCTTCAAAGTCTTTGAAATAGCTCCACAAGCTGGGGACCAAGTGCCCAAACCAGGAGGCTGTGGAGGACACTCCAGGATGTGACACAGCTCTCCACCACCCACCATGCCCAGGGAACACCAATGGCTCCTCAGACTTCTCTTCGACACCCCAGGCTATACAGCCACTCCTCCTAGCTAGAATAATCCTTCCTGAGGGGAAGAGGGAGACTCACAAAACTCAGGAATAAGCGAAACTTAAAAGACTCAAGCAGCCCCAAAGTAGCAAGATTCACAATGCCTCCCAGTGCCATATAAGCAGGGGCAGTTGTAGGCAAGGAGAACCCTTCTGCAATGGTCTGCAAGCCGTCCTGGGAGCTCCAGGAATGTGGCGTCTTGAGTTCTCATCTGCAGCATTTATTATTATGCCAACATCATGATTGTTAGAAATAAAATCCGAGGTCTGAGGACCCCCATTAATACCACACAAAGAACATGCTCACAAAGGTGGGGGACTCAGAAGGCAAATTTTACTTCTGCCACAGGGTGATTTGTGTGGTCAGTCAGATCCAGCAAGCACACAGGACCCAGAAGCTTGGGGGTCTTTTATCCCTAACGCAAGAGAACTGTGTCTTTTCTCCATTTGTGCCACAAAGAATTGAAGTAAAGCCTAGAAAACTGTTTACATAACTAGGAACGAAACACCCGCCTCTCAGTGACAGCCTCTGCCTTGGAGAACAGAGAGCACCCACCACTAGGAAAGGACGCTGGACCACGGCACTGTCTGTGGTCACACGGGAGTCCTGGAGCAGAGTCAGCACAGGCCCCGGACCTCACTGAGCTCGTGCCCTCTGATGGAAGATGGCAAGAGGCCAGACAGGATGCTTGTGACGTTGGAGACTGCAGGGCTGCAGAGAGGCTGCCTTGGTGGGACAGTAAGGACACTCACCTCAGAGCCGGGAGGTTTGAGAGCCAGGAGCAGAGGCCTTTTCTAGCTCTACCTCGGTTTCTGGCAGTTCTGGGTCTTGTGACGTCACTTGCCTTAGGGCAGAGAAGCAACTCCACCAAGCCTTGCACCGAGGCCTCAAGGTGAATCCCAGTCCCCTTGAACCTGTACAGCGACTGTAGCAGAACGGAAAGCCCTCGCAGAAGGTGCAACCCAGAGGCACAGGTTGGGGCCTGCCTGGCCAAGCACAGTCCCCCAGGTGGCCCTGGCTCTTGTTCACGCACTCCTGTCTTCACTCACCCACTCTGATTCTCCTGTGCAGTCCATTCACATGCAGAACTTTCTGTATGCCCAGCCCTGCTCTGCATCCCTAGATCAGAACTCATGAAATCCTTGCCCTCTGGGTTCGAACTAGTCTTTTCTATTTTATGATTTTTATTTTATTTATTTATTTATTTATTTATTTATTTATTTATTATTTATTTATTTATTTATTTTTTGTCTTTGAACTCACTATGTAGACCAGGCTGGCCTTGAACTCACAGAGATCCACCTGCCTCTGCCTCCCAAGTGCTGGAACTACAGGCGTGCGCCACCATGCCCAGCTTTTTATTTTTATTTATGTGTATGAGTGTATTACTTGCCTGTATGTAAGTGCACCCCTGTCATGTAGTGCCCATGGAGGTCAGAAGAGGGCATCAGATCCCCTGGAACTGGAGTTATGGACGATTGTTAGCCACCATATGGGAGCTGGGAATTGAACCGGGGTCCTCCGCAGGAGCAGCCAATGCTCTTAACCACTGAGCCATCTCTCCAGCCCCAGAACTAGTCTTTTACAGGGTTAGACATGAGGTGTGTGAGCTGACTTCCATTTCAGGTAGTGAGACCACAAGAAGCATAGAACCAGGAAAACAGAGACAGGGTTTAGGGAGCCGGAGGGCTCTGTTCTATCCAGGGCCATCAGGAAAAGCCCAACTAAAACAGCAGCACAGCCAAGCATGTTGGTTAATTTTATCTTTTCTTAAGTGCGTATGCTTCCTGAGCCTTGCAATTACAGAACAATGCCTGATCTGCTGATTGTGCACACCACAGTGTCCCAGACAGTAAGGAAAGCAGGCTTTAGATGCATGCACAATGTTGGAGACAGGCTCCTACAATAACCCCAGTCACCGACAGGCCACAGGAGGAATGGAGGTACCAAAGTTCAACTTTGCTACACTGCATAATGAGATACGTCTCTGTCCCTCAGTGATACATTGTGCTGGACAGCTGTAGTGTCAAACTGACACACCTGGGTAGAGGGAGCCTCAGTTGGGGAACTTCCTCCATTGGACTGGCCTTTGGCCATGTCTGTGGGGCATCTTCTTGATTATTGAGTGATGTGGGAGGGCCCAGCCCACTGTGGGTGGTGCCACCTCTGGGCAGGTGGGCCTATGCTGTATAAGAGAGCAGGTTGAGCATGGACCAGGGGAGCAAGCCAGTAAGCAGCATTCCTCCATGGCCTGTGCTCCAACTCCTGCCTCCAGGTTCCTGCCCTGAGTTCCTACCTTGGGCTCCCTGATGAACTGTGACCCCAAAGATGGAACTGAATAAACTGTTTGCTCCCCAAGTTGGTAGTGGTCAGAGTATTTTGTCACCAAAATGGAGAACAAACTAGTACATACATGATGGTACTTCTACGTCACAGATCATGATGGCGTCTGCATAGACCACTAAGATATGGAGCTGGGGCTCCCATCTGGATTGTTTCCCCCACCCACACTCCTAAACCTTGACTTCTGTGTCCCCAAGAGTGACCGAAAGGAAGAGAGAGAGAGAAGAGAGAGACCCCTGCCACACTGACGGGCCTCTGGCTGCCCTGTCCATGAAAACCCATTTCCTCTATTTTTCCTTCGAGCCTGTAATGGGCAGTCTACGGGACTCTTCAAAACTCCAAGTGGTTTCCATGGCCTTCTGAAGGGCCATAAGCATCTTAGCTTGCCAGTCAGTTCTGGCCTTGCTGGAGAAAATCTCTCAAAACAAGCTAGAGACTCTGACACTGGTCACACCAAGGTTATTTGCACAAGAAAAATGTCCTAGAACCAGACAGCGTCAGGGCTGAGAGCTCATTCCTGCCTCCAGGAGCTGGGTGGTGTGCAAAGTCCACTCATGCCCACAGAGACTACTAATTGGTGAGGCTTCCCGGTTGCCGTATTTGGGCATCCTTTGACAGCTTTCAGCCTGGAATTGGCTGAGAGTTTGGCTGCTGTGATTGGCTGAGGCTCAGTTGCTTAGTTACCATGGTATGTAGTTTGGTTACAGCCTGCTTACACACCAAGATAGATTACAGTTCACTCTATATGGCAGCCTCTTTGGGCCAGATTTTATCCCTTTAGTCTGGGGGGCCAGTTTAGGCCAAATTGAAAGCCTCCATTTGCTTTCTTCTGCTTCATCCATTTTGGGGGGATTTTAACTTCACTTAATTGAATGAATCACTACCCTTGATCGTGACAGGTTCTCAACTCGTTCAGTCCTTGACCCTCTGATCTGTATTTTATTTATTTCATTTGTTTCTTTATGCTGGTCCTATAATGAAAACCCAAGACTCAAACCTTCCACTCTGCCCAGGTGCCTCAGAGTTGGAAAGCACCGTCCAGGCACCTGTTCCCTCGTCTGGTGCCCACAGCCCTGCCCCTCCTCCTTCCGCACTTGCCTGTTCCTAGGTGGTGCCATCCCGAGGCTTGTGTTCAGTGTCTGCTTGATCTCTCTGTGGAGTTAGCAGGTCTGCCTTTGTTAGTATGGGCACTGCGTTACCGATTGTAGCATTTATACTTTGGTTGCTGCTGTCTCATTCACTGTGTACTGGAGATCGAACCCAGGACCTCACATAAGCCAAATACATGCACTCCACACCTGAGCCATATCCCGCCAGGCCTTTCCCTCTACTTTTTATTTTGAGAAGGATCTTACTAGGTTACTCGGGCTGCCCTAAACTCGTTCTGTAGCTCAGGCCGGCCTCGGACTTTCAAGCCTCCCATTTCAGGCCCAGATGCGCTCTATTTGTGGAAGATCTCTGAGCTAGTAGTTACCAGTGTTTAGTCTCCATCCTGCAATAGCCGGGCTGTGGAGTCTCCCTCTGCAGCTGCCTCACTTTGGGACTTGCTGGTTTGTGTGCACTCGGCCATAGTTGCTTCCGGTCCATCACTCTGCAAACCTGGAATGTTTTTAGGTAAGAACTGGATCCATAAATAATTAGTGGTTTTTGTTTTTGTTTTGTTGTTTTGTTTTTTGAGACAGGATCTCACTATAGCCCCAGCTGGCCTGGAACTCACTATGTAGATCAGGCTGGCCTTGATCGCTGGCTCCCAAATGCTAGGGTTGATGGCATGTGCCACCATGCCTCATTAGTGTTTTAAGAATAAATTTTCACTGCATGTGACATAGAATCCATCAACTTAGAGAATCTAGGGTATGCAGTTTGTTGACTATTAGACGTCATTAAAGGTGACTCTGACATGTATTGATTCTGGTTACCATATTTTCATTCACATTTTCATTAAGAAAGATTAGAAAACTGGCTGAAAATTATTTTGTTTCCAAACAGTCTACTCACCTTGTGGGTCGGTCATCTGACTGTTCAGTCCAGGATTATCTGAGATTAAAATGAATGGCCAAATTCTAGAGCACGGGTAAACTCATGGTCATGAACTTGCTGCTAGTCTGCATTTTGGATGCTTTTACTGATCTGTAATTGAGGTGTCAGAATCTTTTAATCTACTTTAATTTAGAAATAAATCGTTTCTGGGAAGAGAGAGTTGTGGATTAAAGATAATTACAGAGACCCTTATGACTGGATTTTCATGGTGATTCATGAAATAAATTGGAGGGGGAAAAGCATCTCAGATTTGGATCCCTAGTAACTATCCTCTAACCATAATTAGGGCTAATTAGAACTCATCCTTCATGCAGGCTTCAGGTTGTCAAGCAGTGGAAATTCATGAGACACTCTTGGTTTAATATTAAACTAAAAACAATTTAATCTCATAGAACTTGGAGGCTTGCAGGGCGCATTACCCCAGAAATGCAATTCAATTCAATCAGCGTGCTGAGGACACGTGCCATACCAGCAATGACCCTGGAGACACACAACCGGAACGTCCCTGGAGCTCAGCCTCCCATCTCCAGGGCATCATTAAAGACATCAACTGTTACTATCAATAGTTTAAAATACACTCCTGACCTTTCTTTCTGGTGGCTTGGATTCTGTACAGAGGATTAAAAATGGCCTCGAGGTTTGGAGAGCCTGTATATCTGACGTGTTCCTGCCGTTCTGGCCTCAGGGAGCTGACGCTGGAAATGACCGGGCACTTCCAGATGTGGGGACACTCTGCAGCCCCCATGCTTCTCATAGGACAGCCTTCCATCCTTGATCAGCTGTGCGCTGATGGCAAATGACCCCTCAGCAAACATCAGACACCAATACACAGGAAGAAGGCGGCTGCAGAAGGTCAGGGGGCAGGCGCTATGGCCTCGCTATGGCCTGTTAAGTGGCCTGTGTACATACTGATAACAGGAGCCACTGAGCATGAGTTCCAGGGACAGAGAGGCACACTGGGTCTGTGCGGTCCCAGGGCTCTGGAGGACGGTGGTTCTGATGGTCTACGTTTTCTCTAGAGGAAACACCCAGGGCTGTTGTGTGTGGAGGTTCACACCTGGGCATTCCTATGTTCTAATGTTCAGCATTTCCTGATGTGTCTTAAACAAACACTGGTGTGGTTTTAGGAGAGATACCATGAAGGGCCAGTCAGGCCCAGCCATATAGCAAGCTGGAGCAGGACCTGGACTCCGAAGCCTCTTTCTCTGTTGGGGTTGTGGCCGTGTCAGACCTTCAACCCTGCAGGCTCCTGAGGACCCACCAGGTCCCCGGGCTACGAAACACAGTTGCCCAGATCACAGAGAACCAGTGCCTTCTTTGACTTCCTTACTCCTGAGATGGGTCTCGAAGCTAAACAGGAGCAGTGTCCATCCCACTTGTTGATGTTAAGGCTCACAAAAAGTAAAAATCTAAACTGTATGGCAAAACATCTTATATGAAATTCATCCCTTGATTTCTACATACCCTTCTAGAACTTTCCTTTTTAAAAAATTTAATCAATATACTTATTTCTATTTTTATGTGTGTAAGTACTTTGCCTGCAAATATGTAAATGCACCCCTGTCATGCAATGCCTGCAGAAGAAGGCCAGAAGAGGGTATCAGATCCCCTGGAACTGGAGTTATGGATAGTTGTTAGCTGCCATGTGGGTGTTGGGAACCGAACCTGGGTCTTCTGCAAGAGCAGCCAGTACTCTTAACAGATGACCTATCTCTCCAGCCCCTCCTCTTAGAATTTTCCATAATATGAAAGTGAGACTAGATAAAGCTGCTGGGTTTAGCAAAACAAACAAAAACTCTCTATATCATGATCACTTAAATATTTTAAGATTTATTTTATTTTTATTTATGTGCATGTGTGTGTATTCATGTGCACATTGTATGCACATGCCTATAGAGGCCAGAAGAGGGTGTTGGATCCCCTGGAGCTGGAGGTACAGTTGGTAGAGAGCCTCCCAACTTGGGTGCTAGGAACAGAACTCTGATCCCCTAAAGGAGCAGCACGTGCTCTTAGCAGCTGAGCTGTCTCTCCAGTTTTTCTCACTTAAATTTGAATGTCAGATAAACAACAAATATCTATATATAGGTGTGTGTGTGTGTGTGTCTGTGTGTCTGTGTGTATTAGTATAATATACCCTGTGTGATATTTGGTGCACACTTGTGTTAAATACTTTTCATAATTTTTCTGAAATCCCTGTTTGATGGGTGTACCCGTCATAAATTATCTGGCAATTCTGACCAGAAAGGAAACAGTGTCACTACATCCCTCTTGACATTAAACTCCCCCTATCTGACCCCTGGCATTTACTCTTGAACATAGCTTTTCTTCTTAGAGTCACTGAAATGGGGCACTCGCAGACTGGTGAAATGCAGTTTACTCAAGCTAAGTAGGCCCACTGTCGCCTCCCACCAAATACTCCAAACTCTGACATAAAAGAAATTTTCTCTTTAAGAAGCTGCCACTAGTTATTTTAATTTAAATGTTGGTTATTAATTTTTGTCATTCCAAACAAAAAATACAGCATCTGTCACTTGGTGTGTCAAAGATGTCTGTGGAATTAGTGAATATGGATGTCTGTGTGGTTCACCGTAAGAAAGGACTGTCTCCCTGACCACAGAGCCGCCCTTCCATCACAGAAGGCCCTGCCTTCCAGCCACTAATACACAAATGCTTACATGTAGCACCAGCTACAGAAGAAAAAGACCCTCACAGCAGGACCACCTTGTTCTCACTGAGAGCTCTTCACCTCAGCATACTCCTGCCCGGCTGGGAGGTAAGGAGCAGCGTGAGGAAACAGCTGAGCCCCATAGCTTGAGCCAAGATTGACAGTCAGGAGAAGTATGCTTGGCCTGTTCACTCTGGTAGACCTGGCTGCTTGTTCCTGAGAGCGTGGTCTTGGGAGAACGTGGTCCAGAGACTCTACCTAGGACGCCACAGTGCACCTTCCTGGAGCCACCACCACCAAGAAATCCCATGTCACAAGAAACGTCAAGATCAACTTTGTAATTTTATTATGAAGAACTTGGAGCTCCTCCCCCAATGTTAGCTCCAAAACTGAAGGCATATCATCCCCCATCGTTGCCACAGAGAACACACTGGGATGCTTAGGGCAGCTGAGAGCCATCCTCCAACACGCTGGAGCCACAGTGCTGAGGGTGCCAGCAGGCCACATTCTGAGCCTGGGGGACCCTTCTTTGCTTCTCCCTAGTGTCCACTGGTGTCATCAACCCCTGGTGGCTCTTGACTGGCAGCTGCCAGGCTCCAGTCTCTGCCTCTGTTTCCGTGAGGCCTTCTGTGTTGATCACTTTTCTGTTGCTGTGATAGAAACACTGACTGAAGCAATTTATAGAAGGAAGAGTTTATTTGAGCTTACGGTTCCAAGGGGCAAGAATTCATCATGGCAGGGAGGTGTGGGGGCAGAGGTGCCTGGAGGAGGAGCGGAAGGTAAGCTCTCACATCTTCAAGCAGGCACGGGAAGCAAGAGAGCACTGTAAATCCAGCAAGGCTTAAGAACTCTCTAAGCCTGCCCCCAGGGATGTGCTTCCTCCAGCATAACTACACCTTCTAAGACCTCCCAAAACAGCCCCACAACTGGGGGTAAAAATGTCCAAATACTTGGAGCCCATGGGGGACAGTCTCATTCAAAACATCACACCTTCTCTCCATGCATCCATCCCATATGGCATTTTCCACTTATTATAAGGATTCCTGTCATATTGAATGAGGGCTTTCTCTAATGACTTCATTTAAATATATCTACAAAGACACTGTGGATTTGAAATAGACTGACATTTGCTGGAGCCAGAGGTCAAGGCTTCAACTTGTCTAACCTGGGTCTGTAAAGTGTTTGCACACAAGCATGAAGACCTGAGTTTGATCTCCGGCACCTCCGTAAAAAGTTGGGCATAGAGGCGCACACCTACAGTCCCGGCGCTGGAGAGGCATTGACAGGAGAATCCTGTCTGGGGCTTGCTGAACAGTCTATCCTGTCCATTGAGAGACTCTGCCTCAAAAATAGGGTGGGGAGTGGTTGAGGAAGACACTCGTGCATGTGCACCTGCACATATGTGGACACACACATACACACAATATCCAATCCATAATCCTGTCATAGTAATGTCACACAGCCTATCATTCTACAAAGCGGGAAGATGTAGTTGGCCCTGTCATCAAGTCAGTCACATGGAGATGGTGAGAGACTGAGGACTGATTTCTTGTTAGTATAGACCAAGCCACAGGCCTGAGCCTGTTGGCCGCTTGTCACTGATTCTGCTCAGCTCACAAACACAACACCAAGCAGGTGCTCACTACACGTTTGCTGAATAAAAAGGTGCCCAAACAGGCAACGCTCCAAGCTTACAAACAAGTAACACGCAGACACGCAGTACTGACTGACAAATAACTGACCTCTCACAGCTGAACGCCCTGTCAGAGCTCAGCTCCGGCAAGCATAAAGCTCGCTGTATTTTTTGTGATAAAAGAAGTAGATGCTGCCAAAGAAACCCTAACAACAGCTCCCTGCCCCGTGGCATCCCGAGTGCTAGAAAGTGCTTCTGTTTAGTCATGGATTCTTTTCTGTACCTCGTTTGCCCACAAGCTGCTGGGTTCTCTCTGTAAGTAGTGGGGCTGGTGTTTGCAGTCTTCACAGAGGCAAGAAAGGGTTCCAGAAAACGACTAACTCCCCAGTCCCTCACAGGGTCTAAGCTATGGGGCACTGAAAGCCAAGGGCGGCCAGTGTTCAGCCACAGTGCTAAGTGGCAAGTCTCCCGGCCCACCAAGCTGCCACTCTTGTTTGCTGTTTTCTTAAGTGACACATAAAATTATACACATATCAGGACTGGAGAGATGGCTCAGCGGTTAAGGGCACTGGCTGCTCTTGCAGAGGATCCAGGTTCAATTCCCAGCACTCAACAATGGTGGCTAACAACTGTCTATAACTCCAGTTCCAGGGGAATTTGACTCCCTCTCCTGATCTCTGTGGGCACTGCACAACACGGGTGCACTTACAAACATGCAAGCAATATAGACACACATAAAATAAATAAAAAGAATAAACAATATTTCTTTGATACCCTATGACTGGTTCTTCGGCAAGGCTGGGAATGAATGCAAGGCTGTGTGTATACTACAGAACCCTCCTCCCCTGAGCTGCCTCTCCAGTCCTCAGGTTGTTTTGTTTGTTTATTTTGATAGGGTCTTGATAAGTGGCTTGCGTTGGCCTTGAACTTGCAATTCTCTCACCCCAGCTTTGTGAGTGGTGGGATTTCACATCCAGCCGTGTGATACTTCAACAGTTGTATGTGTGGTGTAATAGTGTAAGCATATTGACCCCAAACATCTATCATTGTTTTGTTTAATTCACTTCTTTTGAGATAGGGTCCCACTCTAGCTCAGACTAGCTTAGGTCTCACTATATAGCCCAGACCAGGCTCAAACTCATGGTGATCCTCCTGCCTCAGCCTCCCAAGTGCTGGGATTATATGCATGAGCCACCAAGCTTGGCTATTTATCATTTCTTGGTGGGACAATCATTTAAAACCCTTTTTAAAACATCCAGTGTATTTTCATGATCTGTACTAACCCACTGTGCACAAGCACCCCAGGGAGAGCTACTTTCTTACCAGAACTTAGTACCAGTGGCCAAAGCCCCTCCCCCTCTTACAGTCCCCTTTCCTCCTCACCTTTTGGTCAATCAACAGTGAGTGAGACCCTGGGGGGTCTTATGCTCTGTGTATCTGATTCATTCACATGATACAATGATCTCTAGTTCTGCCCAGGCAGTTGCAAATGGTGGGATTTTACCCTTTTATGGCTGTGCAGTATTCTGTTCCTTTCCCCATATACCTGTTGGCCACTGGTGTCAGTTCTAAGAAATGTCTATTTAGGTCTTTGGCCTACTTTAATCTGACTTTTTTAGTTCTGAGTTCCTTACATAGTGTGGCTATTTACCCTTTATTGGTGGTATCATTTCTAAACCTTTTCCCCATCTGTGGCTCTTCTGCTTGCTCTGGTGTTTCTGTTTCCATGTAGAAGCTCTTTTGTTTGTTGTAATACCTTTTGTCTGCTTTGCTTTTTCCCTCTGGTTCTGGAGATCTTGCTCACAGCTCGCATCCAATGTCAGACACACTCAGCCTTTGCTTCCAGGCACTTTTCATGGCTTCAACCTCACATTTCAGGCTTTGATCCTTTTTGACAAGATTTGTGTAAGTGGTAGGAGATGGTTCTAGTTCTCTCCTGCTGTCAGGCGATACCCAATGTTCCCAGCACCAGTTAGTGGAGAGTCTGTGTGTCCTGTCTCTAAGGTATGTTCTTAGCACCTTTGTTGAAGGTCAGTTGCCTGTGGATTTGCAGCCTGGCTGTCTGTTGTCTTCCACTGGTCTGTGTCTGTCTATATGTCAATAACATACTCAGTGGATCGTGACCACCAAATACCATGATGTCTCCTATTGTGTTCTTTTTGCTCAAGATTGCTTTGGTTATTTGAGTTTTTCATTTCTTGATTTTTGTGCCTCCATAGGAATTTTAGATTTTTCGTGTTCTGTGAAGAATGTCATTGATATTCTAATAGGGATTGCAGTGGATTTGTGGGTCACTTTGGGTTGTTATTTGAATGTGAAAGTCCTCCACAGGCTCCTGTGTTTAAACACTTGGTCCCCCACTGGTGGTGGTTTGAGAAGGTTGTGGAACCTTGGGAAATAGAGCCTAGCTGATTGTTGTAGGCCAGTAGACATCGGACTCGGGGGCAGAGGTTAGCCCTGCTTCCTATCCTGCTCTTTCAATGAGTCCCAGGCCCCCACCCCCACAGACCTAGCCACAGCTTGTACCACCGTCATCACAGTGATGGACTGTGAACTCTGAGGCTGAGTGCCAGAATAAGCCCTTCCTCTCTCAAGTTGCCTCTGTCAGGCATTCTGTCACAGCAACAAAAAACAAACAGGTAACATGGACATTTTACAGTATTGACTCCTCCACTCCACGAACATGTGTGTGGGGTCTGTCTAATAATTCATCTTCCTGTTGTTATGATAAAATACTCCGAGAAAAGAAACTTAAGGAGGAAAGGTTTTATTTTAGTTCCTAAGTCCATCATAGTGGGGAAGAGATACTGTCTTGGCACTGAGAGAAGCTTCCAGTTCTTGTAGCTCAACCTCTGCTGTGAGCTAGAACTTTTCCCCAGTATCAGGCCGTTACACACCCCACTGGGACACACTTCTGTGGCCATGTGGCCAGGTCCATTAGTGATTCAATGACCAGAAGGTTCTTTCTCACTCAGTTGTAGAAAACAATCAGAGCAGAAAAGAAGTCCAGGAAAGGCCCAGTAAGGAGGGGTGTGCAGGGCATTTACAGACAAAGGTTATTAATAGAGAACACCTAAAAACCCAGCAAGCCAGCATGTTATCTGGAGAGAAAGCAAAGACCGAGCAGAGGATTTACACGCACACATTCTCTCTCTCTCTCTCTCTCTCTCTCTCTCACTCGCTCGCTCGCTCCCTCCCTCTGTAGTAGTTACTTTTTGTAGCAGTGCTAAAGCAACAACTTATAGAAGTTTACTTTGGTTTATGGTGGGGGAGGGGGAGTTCATGATAGTGAGGAGGCACGAAGCAGCTGGGGCAGGAAGCCAAGCGCTCACAACTTCCACCACAAACAAAGCAGAGAGAACTAACAGGAAGTGGGCAACACTATGACCTCTCAGAGCCCACCCCCAGTGACATGCTTCCTCCAGCAAGGCTGCACCTCCTGAACCTCCTAAACAGTGCCACTCCTGAGCCTATGGGGGATATTTCTCATTCAAACCACCACAGACAGACTCTAACACACACACACACACACACACACACACACACACGCACACACATGAAACTATAATGAGGTATTTTCAGCCAACAGTGGGTGCAGATGGAAAAGCTCACTACAGATGTTTTCAAGATGGAAGGGAGCAGGCGTCTCTCTTATACACTATTGTTGAGAATGCAAGTTGATAAAATCAACAGTACTGTATCTAAAAGACATCGTCCTTCAAACTCCAGTTCCACCTCTAGACTCATAAATGGTGGCAGCAATTCCAATGTTTGGGTTTCAGGACTGTGAAAGAAAAGTTCCCCAAAAGAACTCCTGTATGTTGGACAGAACTTCCTGCAAGGTTGACCAACTGATTATCACTCAGGACACTGTGGAATGTTGCAGGTCCAGAGTCTAATTACCTTTTATCTTGGGCCATCTTTAGCCCCCTAAACAGCCACTCCTTACCCACTCCTGTTTCTAATCTAACAACCTGTGACTAAGAGATAAAAAAAACCTTTAAGAATGTATTATCCTAGCAGACCACCAGTGTCACCAGTCAAAAGGCTAAGAACGTCATTAGATAGCATCTGAGACCTATAGTAAAAACCCCTCACTTTGCTATGACCCACCTACTGAATGTATCCACCAACATATTTGAAAAGTGTCCTGATTTATGACTTTTCTTTGTTCTGTTACTATAAAAAATGTCAGGCAACTGTTACCAAGCTGGAACATGGAATTTGGGGTAACCTGAATCTGTGTTTCCAGGCTATGGTCACTCATATTTGGCTCCAGAATAAACTATCTCTTATCCCCTTTGAGGTGAGAGTTGTGCTTTTGTGTCGACAGGACCACTTTGCAGTCTAAGGATTACTGTACCCCAGTGTGGGTTCCACTGATATTGGACATTAAAATTCGTATATTCTGTGAGTGTGTGTGTAGGAGTATGTGTGCTTGCGGAGGTCAGAGGTCAACCTCAGGTGTTTTTCCTCAGACCCTGCCCACCTTTTCTTCCCCAGACAGCTTCTCTCACTTGCCTCCAGCTAGCCAGTGGGCCCCAAGCACGTGCCTGTTTTTGCCCCTCCCTCCCCCAGCACTGGGATCGCAAATGTGTGCCACCTCACCTGGGTTTTATTTTGTCATGGGTGCTAGGGATCAAAGGCAAGGCTTCATGCTTGTAAGGCAAGTACTTCTGAGTGAGTTATCTCCCCAGCCTGCTAAAATGAGAAAGTTAAAAGATGTTTACTACTAATAATAATCAGATACATACAGATTAGAGATGCATGTGCCAACATCTCAGTGTTATAAGTAAAAACACTGAGTCTTTCCGTAAGAAGCAATATATTTTAAAATGAAATGGAGATCTTTTTTAAAGGTTAAAAACCCATTCAATTTTATGTCTTACAGGGCTTATACTGAGTTCAATATTGTATAACTGTATTAATTCAACAGTGAACCTAAAAATTTTATAGCCACTTTTGAAAGAGATGTATCTTTGCTCTGGAAACTGTTAATGAGTATGTTAAAGCTGTAATGAAATGCTTCTAAAAACAAAAAATAAAAAAATAAAAAATAATAATAAACCAAAAAAAGATATTTACTATATTATGAAATAAAAATAAGTTCGCCACATGGTAACATAAAAAATACAGTGAAAATACAGTTAGTCAGTGAAGGGAGGTGACGTTTCACATTTTACTGATCTTTTCCTATCTGGCGTACGAGAAGACAGCTGGATCCCACCTTGTTCCTGCCTCCAGACTGTGATGTCAGTTTAGCATCTGTGAAGAGAAAACACAGCTTTGTTCAGGATTGGAGCTGGGGGTGAAAAAAAGGCCCTTAAGGTGGTCTGAGGACCTTCAGGGACCCCCTTTGAGAAGCTGAGTCCCTGGCAATTGCCTGTTTGTGAAACCATGGTATCCTTTGCCGAAATGTGGGTTTAAAAGCAGAGGATTGGCAGGCATCCAAGCGTCCCTCAAAGGTCTTGTTGAATAAATTATGGCTCATTTATAGAAGGGAATTCTAGTCAATCATTAAGATGAATGAAGCAGCCCATGCACTGATCTGCACAGATCTCCAAAGTGTGCCCTTTGCCTGAAGATGACAGACTCACCGAGTACGAAGGAGGAAGCCTGCGGGCCTTTATAGGCATCTCTCTGCAAGGCTCTGGGAGGAGACCCCGGGCTCATGGTGGTTCCCCAGGGCCAGGCTGGCCTCCAGGAGTCCACACGCTCGTTCCTCTTCCTATGTCCTTTGTTCTTGTTGAATTTTGTATAGTGTGTGTGTGTGTTTGCATGTGTGTGCGCACGTGTGCACACGCACACTCACCACTCAATCAAAGAATTAACTAATTAAGCAATGTAAGTGAAATTCTTTCACTTACTTTGCAAGGTTATTCTGAATAGGAAGGACATGTGTGCATGGGAACAGGCCTGGCACGTTGCATGCATTCCATAATCGGTAGCTGTTAAATGCTAATGATAATCCTTATTAGATAACACAACAGCTCCAAATTCTGCTGTTTACTTTCCAGGCCTTCCCTTCCTGGGGTGCCTTATCACTAGGAGTCCCTGCTTGTCCCTCTTGAAGGTGACCTTGGACTGGTCTGAAGAACACAGAGCTCGTAAGCTAGAAGAGATCGCCTGAAGAATGCGCCTGGCAGACATTTATTTCCAAATGTTAAACGAGTCTGGTAGGCATTGTTTGGCATTCTGGTCACTACCGAAGCAGGGGTGTTCAATGATGTTACGTCATTAACCCCTTTAGAGAAAGCCTTCCCAAGCCCCAGGGTCCTCTGGCCCCGTTGACACCAGCTGCTTTTTCTTTGAGGTGTGTACACTAAGGTTTTGCCTCTATCTTGAGGTCTTAACACCTCCTACACACACTTCCTACTTGCACTTATGGTTGTCCCATTGATAAATATCATGTCTCTGCATATAATAAAGGCATTATTCTGCTCCATTGCTCTTGGAGGTTTGAGGTTTCAGGCAGCCCCAACTTCCTCCTCATGTTATACAATACTCACATCTATATTTAAGATTCAATCTGTTTAGGAAAAATGTCACGCCCACAAAGAAATTTAAAATTACCTTGGTCCCCACTTAAAATAGATGAAGCAAGAGTGAGTCTTTAACAACACAGCTAAGCGTGTTGGACCACCTTGTCCAAACTGCGGGTCCTGCTTGGCTGTGGGACCCTGCTTGCGAATCTTACTGATCTTCACGTTTGTGTGACCAGGATGACTTATCCTTCCCCACAGTCTGATATGGGTGAAATATATAAAGTCTTGGAACCTGATTTGGTAGTCACCTAGTCTGTCCTGCTCTACCCTGCGTGATGTTTGCTGCGATTTCTTCATTGTTCCCTGGTATGAATTTTTTTACTCATTCATTCCTTCCTTCATCCATCTATCCATCCATCCATCCATCCATCCATCCCTGATCCACTGAGCATCACTACATGTGATGGTGAGTGTTAGCTGTCAGTTTGATAGAAGTTAGAATCACATGGGAGATGGGCCCCAGGGCATGCTTGTAGGAGACAACCTGTTTAACTGAGGTGGGAAGACCTCCCTTGTGGGTGGTACCATTCCCAGTCAGGGTCCTTTGCTGTACTAAAGTAAAGAAGGTGAGCTGCGCTCTCGCATGCACACGCTCCCTGTTCTCTGCTTCCTGACTGTGGGATGCAGTGCGACCAGGTGTCTCTTGCCACTGTGACTGCCCTGCAGTGGACCGCACCCTGGTACTGTCAGCTGAAATAGACTCTCTTCTCCCTTAAAGTGCTATTGTCAGACGTTTTTCAGAGCAACAGAGAAGAAATTTTTAAAAATATCTTATTATTTTTAATTTATGTGTATGAGCGTATTGCCTGCATGTACGTGAGTGCACCCGTGTCGTGCAATGCCGAGGAGGTCAGAAGGGGGCTTTGGATTCCCCTGGAACTGGAGTTAAGGATGGTTCCTAGCCACCATGTGGGTGCTGGGAATCGAACCCGGGTCCTCTGGAAGAGCAGCCAGTGCTCTTAACCGCTGAGCCATCTCTCCAGCCCCCAGAGAAGAAACTTTGACACTGTGTAAAGACTGGGGCTCAAGAGTGATGGGCAAGGCAAGACCCGAAGACAGATTCACCCAGTGTCCAGTGCTCAGTGAGGCCGCTCTGTCTTTTTGTGCCAGTAATAAAAATGGCATGCCTTCTTTTGGTGTGATCATGAGTTTAAAATGAACACTGTTATGAAAGCCACATAAAAGTGAAGATATTTCTAGAAGAAAACGTACCTTGATTTTGAAAGAGGTGTATGATTTGCTTCAAAGATGAAATCAGCATGAGGCTTGATTCCATTCACTTACCGCAATTTTCTGTTATTCAACAATCAATTTCCAATACAAGTCACCTGGAATGGACTGACTTCAGGCACCCCAGGAAGTGAAAACCAGCCAGGCTTCACCTTCACTGTAGCAGACAACCTGGGCCACACAAAGCTCAGGTGAGACCCATCATAGAAAAGAGAGGGACTCACCAATGAAATGTTAACTCGGGCAGGAGGTTCTTTTCTCTGGATCCTAATGCAGACATTGGGAAGGAAGGTGACATTTGTCAGAGCTCCAATAAGTACTAATCACTGAGCCTGAGAGAACTTTCAGGAAGCCTTTGGAAAGGCTCCAGCTTTAAATGTCAGACCGTAGCTTTACAGAGAGTGAAACTTGTAAGTTGTTAACCCTGAAAACTGAAGGTTGCCTGTCAATTCACAAAGGAATTCTTTTTTAATTTATTCAGTTGGGGAATTCAGCCGGGCATGGTGGCGCATGCCTGTAGTCCCAGCACTTGGGAGGCAGAGGCAGGCAGATCTCTGTGAGTTCAAGGCCAGCATGGTCTACATAGTGACAGGAGACCCTGTCTCAAAAAGACCAAAAAAAAAAAAAAAAAAAACAGAGGGAATTCATGCCACATAATGGAATGAAGCATTATCGGATTCTAGAATTGTAAAGAAAGCTAATTAAAGTCTTTTAAAAAAAGAAAATTTAAGAAACTCCTAGATTCAGAAACTTGGGAATGTACCTGTTAAACAAGACAAAATGTCCTGTAGACAAGAAAGCAAACTTTGAGGACGTGCCAAATTGCCTGCCTAGACTTCCCTCTGGAGAGGGGAGTGCCTCCCCAGGCAGCTCGCAGACACCACTGCCCTGGGCTATTGCCCAGAGGACACTGAGTATGTCCCTGTCCTTGCACCAGGGAGCAGCTCCCACAGGTGCACAAGCCTCCCCACGTCCCCCTCCTCAGTAGGTGCTTAGGGAGGCAGTAAGTCCCCAGAGTCTCTTGTTGCTGATGCAGAACTCTGCAGTAACTTTCCCTAGGAGCTCACAGAAAAGGCACCTCCACAGGGAAGAGCTAACTATTTTCTCTATTGTACTATTTAGTGGGGGATAAATAGCTTAGGTTAACAGCTTATAGGATCTTCGTGTCTTTGAACAAGCCGGAAAGGCGGGGGGGGTGCTAGTGTCTGCCATGGGGACCTTTGCAAGGAGTGGCCAGAGGACTGATGATGGACACACCAAGTCCCTGGGAAGTACACACCCTCCTAGAACCTCAGCTGGACTCTAATCCTGGGTGCACCTGGCCTGGGCTCGTCCCCACTATGTCATCCTCCTGACAAAGCCAGCTGCCCTTTTCAGGACTGTCCTAGTTTCCTGAGCTGGTGCCACCTGGCTGGCTACACATTGACAACCTGACTAAACCCTGGCCTTGCCATTGTGAAGAGGAAGGTTTATCCCACAGGGCAAGTACCCGGAAGCAGCCCCTCCCCACCGGCCTAAGTGACTAACTCAGGAGATCTCCCTGCATTAGAAAGGTGGTGGTTCTGTTTGTGGTTTGTGGTGCTGGATGGAACCCAGAGCCTCACACACACTAGGCAACTGCTCTTCTGCTGAGCCACAGGCCCAGCAAGGATTGTTCTACACTGGAAAACTTCACTTCAGCAGTGACCTACTGAGAACTTGGGAGGCAGGGAAGCTTGCTTTCTATGTGACACCTTTGGGTTTGATTTGAGGTTTTAAAGCCAGCTTTGACATCATGGCGGCTCAGTGCTTCAGGATTGGGTGGCATTCTCTGTATGTAACTCTTCACGTTGTACAGGCACAGGCTGCTGTTATCTTCATCCAGCGAGATTAAAATGGAGAAACTGGCCAGGCCAAGCAGCCCAGCAGTGACTTCCTCAGTGGCAAACCTCCTTTATGCTCCCAGCCGTCAATATCCACAGCAACCATCTTCTAGGAACTCACTGCTTGGGCAATCATGCTGTGCCCTCTGCCGGAAGCCTTCATACCCGTGACCTGGCCTTGGCCCCCATTCTGTGGCTACATTTCCTACAGGAACTTTTTCCTTCTGTTCTCTGAAGCTGTTACCCCTTGAGATGGAGGGAAGAGAGGTCGTATTTTCATTTGAATACCAAGTAGCCAACATGGTGTCTGCCACACTGAAAAAGGCTCTGAAACATGTTGGTGTTGTTTCAAAAAGATTCCAGGAAGGTATTTGTCAGAGAATTTCAACAGCCTGATGAAAAAATAAGAAAGAGGAAAAAAGGATTTCTATGATTCATTGAACAAATGCCCATTGCTGCTTAGATCCGGTGAGTACCCAGTCCATGACACATCCCAAAAGAAAACAAACCTCCCTTCCCCTAGGGGCAGCCGGGGTATGGTGGTTATTCTCACCTTGCTCAGGGACAGGTGGGGAAAATTCCACCCAGAGGGGCAGATCCTGCAGGCTGTCGGTCAGGTGTGACTTCCAGGGTTACAGTGGGGACCAAGAGTGAGCAAACGCTCTCTCCTCCATTTTTTCCTCAGTTGGATGGAGCTATATTTGGATACAAAATAACAAGTGTTACTAAGAGACCAGATGCTGTTCTAGAAGAATCTCAGGCTAGCCAAGCCTCTGGAGGTAGAGCATACTTGACTGTGGGATGAGGCGGTCAGGCTCCTTCCCTGAGCAGACACCTGCATAGGCCAGGAGCAAAGCAAGTGGTTGGCGGCATCTTCTCCAGAGCTGGTTCTGGATGTAACACAGGCAGCTCACATCCAAGCACGTGTGTGTGTGTGTGTGTGTGTGTGTGTGTGTGTGTGTGTATCCTCTTCGGGTCTGGATGTAACACAGGCAGCTCACATCCAAGCACGTGTGTGTGTGTGTGTGTGTGTGTGTGTGTGTGTGTGTGTATCCTCTTCGGGTCTGGATGTAACACAGGCAGCTCACATCCAAGCACGTGTGTGTGTGTGTGTGTGTGTGTGTGTGTGTGTGTGTGTATCCTCTTCGGGTCTGGATGTAACACAGGCAGCTCACATCCAAGCACGTGTGTGTGTGTGTGTGTGTGTGTGTGTGTGTTTGGGAAAAAAAATGAAATACCTTGATGAATGCTGTAAGAACTCTGCATTTTGATAGAAAACTCTGTTTAAAATGTTGATTTAGATTTACTTGCTAAGCTTGCCTGTTCTGCCTGATTTGTATCTACCACACATGGATGATTAACCTAGTTGAAATGCTAAGAATAGAAGTGCTGTAAACCTCCTTCATGGACCCTGGACCCCAGACTCAGTTGCTTTACAATGTGTCCTGTAGGCCTGTTTGCACATACCAGATAACCGATAACAAACAAAGAGAAGGAAGTTGCACCAGGCTTACACCAGATCTAGCCTTCCTAGAAAAGATGTTTAACCGAAACTATAGCTTTTAGAAGATGTTTGATCAAAGTGTCTGCTGAGGAATGCTTTTTGTGTAATGACTATGTGGGCCTATATAATCTGTACCTGAAACTGAAGGGGGGTCGATCGTTCTGACCAGACTTGCATGTCTCAGGAAGCCGGTCGACCCCAGCTAGCTGGAAAGTAAAGACTCTGCTTGA
>NW_008340118.1:30184-40594 GCF_000622305.1 Nannospalax galili | reverse complement strand
TGTGTGTGTGTGTGTGTGTGTGTGTGTGTGTGTGTGTGTGTGTCTTATGTGGTCAGAAGCAGGTTCCTGGCCATCTTGGGTCTCTCTCCTCCCCGAGGCAGTCCTCAGGCTATTCTCTCCATCTAAATGTCAAGAAGACAGGTTGTTCCAGCCAGGCCCCAGGCAAGTGCTGATCTCTCCTGAGAAATGGTGGGACTGTTCCCCAACCAACGCTGTGGCAGAGGCCGCATCCCTCTCCAGACCTGGGGAGAGGCATTTCTCCTCTCTCGGACCACATGGAGAAAGGTGACCCCAAAAGAAACCTGGGTGATTGAGAGAAAGGATGTGGGGGTTGGTAGCAGGGAGGCAAAAGCAATGAACTCTCTGTACACAGGTCAGGGAAGAATACCAGCTAAGACAGCCGGCTCCGTGGTGCCGGAAGATTCTGTGGGCGATGTTAGCTTTGATGCATCTTAACTCATCGTTGTGGGGCGTGGTGGCACACGCCTTTAATCCCAGCACTTGGGAGGCAGAGGCAGGCGGATCTCTGTGAGTTCATGCCCAGCCTTATCCATACAGCACAGCCAGGGCTACACAGTAAGACCCTGTCTCAAAAAAATTAATTAAAATAAACATCAACTTGTTGTTGGCTCTATTACTTTAACAGTGTATTTCCTAAGACTTACTTTTTGAATATGAAGAATTGTCTTTGGACAATCTGATGGATCATTATTTGTTTTTGTTGCTATTCAACTTAATGGGAGGTTTCTAATAAAACCAACAGGAGTCAGCTCGTCTCTTTCATTTTCTCTTTATCATTTCTCCCATTTCTTCTGGTTCCCGTTCTCTGTTTCATCTTCTTTTCCTACAGTAGTGTGCAGGAACTTAGAGGGAGGGGTGAGAGCACAAGAGCACAGCACACGGGGTCAGAGGAGCCGGCATGCCAGGTCTGTAGGGCTGGTGGCCGTGACAGCAACAGCTCGGGCTCGGGGTGGTCTTCTGTTTCTGAGGAGGAAAAGGTGTGCGTGTTGGGGGGAGGGGACACTTAAAGAAATAAGCACAAAATCCTATCACTGCCAGAGTCTAAGAAGACACACTGTAGCGAACAGTTATAAGCTATTTCTCAGAGGAAACAAAAGCACTGTTGCCATGTGGCCATCTCCAGGAGCCTGGCAGAGCTTTTTTACTTATCAGAGACTTTTTTCATTTAAGCCCAACTAAGATGCTCTTTCAGTTACTGATAGGAGTTTAGGACTGGCTAACATAAAGGCAGTTCAAGGCAGATTTAAACTTGAGTGTTAAAGGGAAGGGTCGCTCCAAGGGAGAAAAGCACAGAGCCACATCTAAGCCAGCAGTTTCCAGGGACGAAAAGCGCCCCTCCCCAAACAGGCCACACCTGCCTGCATACAGAGCTGTGCTGCAGGAAACAGAGGACAAGGGACAAGACCAAAGGACCAGCAGGAAGACCAGGACCACCTCCAGCTCTGAGGATGAGTTAACATATTAAACCTGTAACTAAATGGAGTTCAATTTTCTCAAACCATTTTCAGGCCTTTAGAGGTCTGATAGCAACACAAACCAGATGGAGAATGTCAAAACCAAAATACTTCAGAGCCAGCAAACCAAAGAGATACCTTAAAGCAAACATTATGAAAATGATGGAATCAAACTAAAGCCCCCCAGGTTAAAGTGGATTCAAACCAAGTCCCCCAGACCAAAGAATATTCAGAACAAGGAAGTAAGAAGTAAAATAATTCTAACTGCTGAGAAAGAGCTGACCTTTTCATGCTCCGTATACAAGCCGGACATCACCCGAAACTTGCCCCTTCCCACTGCTGCTGGTTGCTGCCGGCCCCCTCCCACTGCTGCCGGTTTTGGTTTCTGGTTTTTGCCTTTAAAAATAGCCTGTAAGCTGAGCTTGGGGCTGCTGCTGCTCTCTCTCTCTCTCTGAGTGAGGCAGGAGCGCCCGTCTGCGCAAACAATTAAATCCTCTTGCTTGTTGCATCTCCTGGTCTGAGGACTGAGTTATTGGGGTGCGGCCTCCCGTGGACATTGGGTACCCCAGCCTGGGGGTCCTACAAAAACAAACCCAAACCAAAAGGTATGTAACAAATAAGGTCCTTAAACACCCAGCTCAGATACTATTTAGGTCTTTGAGGCAGGGTCTCCCTGTAACCCCAGCTGGCCTGGAACTCACTATGCAGTCCAGGCTAGCCTTGAACTCAGAGATCTGCCTGCCTCTGTCTCGTGAGCACTGGGATTAAAGGCGTGCACCACCACACCTGGCTTCAGATACTGTTTTGTATAAACAACTAGCACTTGAAAGTTGTGAAACATTTAATAGACCTAGAGACATTATCCAACAAATTTAAAGATATTTAGGGTATCCAAATCTATAAGGCCTTTGAATGTACTATCAAAATATTCTTTTGTATAAATTTGCACACGCCTTTAATCCCAGCACTCGGGAGGCAGAGGCAGGAGGATCTCTGTGAGTTCGAGGCCAGCCTGGTCTCCATAGTGAATCCAGGACAGCTGGGGCTACAGGGAGACCCTGTTTCAAAAAGACAAAAAAAAAAAATTTGCACATGTATTTTAATTAGGCATGCCAAAATAAACCAAAGTAAAACCAATAATATTGTGAACAATAAATGAATGAAAATAATAACTGAAGTGGCCAGTTTGCTTTGATGGAAACATATGAAGACAATGACCACAGACATATATGACAGAACTATTGAGATCTCAACATATAAGAAAATTATAGACATTCATGACATAATTTCATTAAAACTAGGTGCATCTAAAACATGACCTGAAATCAGACGTTCAATATACAGTTAACGGGGTAGCACTCTTAGACACACTCCAACCTATGACAAACACAGATACAAGACCAAAACACAGAATAAGACAAGCACAGACAAATAACATCAATCAGACTGTTGCTAAGTCTAAATTCCAGAAAAATGACCGCACTTTAGACTTTGCAGCCAGGTGGGTCCAGGGGCATCCCCTCTGATACCCGACTAGGGGGAATTCTGCTGTGTCCGGCTTCCCACCTAGTATGTCTTATCAGAACCCAGAATCAGATGGTGGAACCACCAGCTAGCCAAAACCAGACGAGAAACAAAAACAAAAGTGGTTTCTGGAGTGCTCTCTTACCTTCCTAATGGTGTGGAGGAAGAAACCAGAGGGCTGGCTGGGGAAGCAGAAGCAGTGAGACTGATGCAGGTCCCTTCCAGGGGAGCTTCCCAAAACTGCCAGGCCCAGTAGTCCTCTGGATCTTGGTGGTACCTCCAAATGTTATATGCCGGATTCCGAATAAAAATCCTCAACACCGCTTAATTGAAAGCAGCACAGGAAAGTTTTATTACAGCTGACCGGGCTGTCTATGTCGGGAATAGAAGTGGCCTCAAACACCAGTCGTCCACAATATTTATAGGAATACAGAAAGCAGAACAAGTGGGCCAATCAAGTTTATGCAACACAGCAAAATTTGAATATAGCAAACTTCAAATTTACCAATCACCTATTGGTCATTGTACAGACACAGGCTTGGGTAAGCAGAGTAGGTTTACAGAAGCGAGATAAGTGGTTAGTCAACTGCCGGCCTAGATTACAATACCCTGTGGCATGCAGTCAGGCCGTTTCTCAGAATTCAAAGTTGCTTCTCCCTTCTAGGTATCTTTCATAAATAGGGTAAAAGGCACTTCTCCTGAAATGTCTGCTTTGGGCAAAATGGAGTAACTTGGGCTACGTGAGTTTAGCTGAGATAGTTCACTTATTAGGTATCAAGAAATCCTGGCAGCACTAATGGTCAGTTTTCTATTGGGACAGCAGAGAAAGGACAGATGGATGGGCAGACAGAGGAAAGAAGACAGGGACCTAGGAATGGATGCCTGGAAGGAGGGATGGATGGATCGGGAAACGGATGGAGGGATGGGATGAACGGCCAGGCGTGTGACGGCTAATGTTGATTGTCTACTGGACAGGATCTAGAATCACCTAGGAGACACACCTCTGGGGACATCTGTGAATGCAGTGTAACCAGCCACCTTGCACCGTTTCTATGACTTCTCTACCACGATGGGCTGTGCCTCTCAGACCGCGAGCCAAAAATAACCCTTGCCTTCCTTATGTTGCTTTTATCAGATATTTTGTTATATGAAAAGTAAATAATATAGGCAGCAATTGGGATAAATGCACTAATATTTTACACTATTACAGCATATAGTCAAAGAGTTGGTAACCAAAACACACTGGGAAAAGTGGTTGAGTCTTTGTGAAGGTCTGGGCGACAGAGAACCTGGCTGGACAGTCAAGGATCCTGAATCAGGACTGTCTCCCTCAGGCCACACCAAGATTTTGCATGTTTTTTTTGACAAGAGAGAATTTCTTATAAGGGGGAAAAAAAGCTTGACTTTGACATACTCTGTGTTTATGTTCTTTGTCAGGGCACAAACGTGTTATCTGGCGGCCAAGACACCCAGGTTAGCTGGAGTTGCCCAGATAGCCCTCCGCACCATCTGCTCGCTTTGTGTCAGTGCAGAGGAAGAATGCTCAGATCAGAGACCTGCTGTGGATCGAGCCTCTGCCAGCTCCTTCTGAGCCTTCTGCCTGCCTCGTGTTGAACGAGCTTTGGGACAGAGAAGAAGTCCAGGGTGGCTGTTTTTCAGGCAACCTCAAATGACCAATTTACCTTTTTTCTGATAGTAGCTTTTTTTGCAAAAAGTAGCTCCAAGCCCATATTTCTGCTAGAGCTCCCACTTCTGTCAATGCTGATGGGGTAGATAAGGAGCCTCCCAGGGCTGGGCACGATCACATTAAGAGCACACTTCCTTGAGGAAGAGCTACCTCCTTCCCAGGGTGGGAAAGGCTGCCTGGGTGACAGACTGGGGGCCCTAGGGGGCAGTGGCAGAGGACTGTGCACTGGGCCCTCCGCCCTTCCTCCTGGGTGACTGATTATATCTGCTCTGGTGTCCAGATTGCCACCCTCTGCTCGGGTTTCTGCTTTCCAAGCTCCGTGAGCTCTACCCTGTTTCTGGGAGTCTGGGCTTCCTGAGCTTTAAGGCAATAGAGAATGAGGCCTTTTGGATGCTTTCTGCGTATTTCACTCCACCTTAGCTTCCACATACCCAGAAAACACTCGCTATTTCCACCAGGCCTGCTTTCCTGCGAGTGAGTGAAGTCACTGTTGGGCCCTACAGAGAAAGCAGCACATTTCCCATGAGAATATTACTGTGGTGGGCGGCTCGCCTGACTGGGTTTTGCCACTAAAAACCACAGCCAGAACTAACAATGGACAGAACCCAGATGTCTTTACAAGCATCTAAAGTAACAGAGTATGCGTTTAGGAACCACGTGTGTGACTTACAAATCAGGCCCCCCAAGTGGAACTCTGCCCATTTGGCCATGGAATGGAATGAGAAGCGAGAACAGATTTCCACCAAGTGCTGTGTTTACAACACTGGCTTAGCGCTCATCAACCCTGCAGTTGGCGATGCTAAGGGCTTTGTCTCTAACACACACTGCCCAAGGTTCAAGCCAACCTTTCCTCTCCTCAGTCCTCACCCAGGGCAGATTCGGTGTTAGTTCTCAGTAAAACATGCTTCTCAAAGGAATTGCCATGTGGAGAGGAGTGGTCCCTTCAACACAAACCTGCTGGCCTTTCCTTTCCTTTGTTCTGCTGAGGCTAATGTCGCCTGTGACACCCTAGCAGCACATCAACTCTTTCTTCATTACCCAGTTCAGTTTGGCTGAACAGGATCTTAAAGCCTTCAAATCAGTCTCCAGTGGAGGACACAACATTCTCTTATACTCCAATACACAGTAGAGGAATAGAGTCACCCCAAAGCAGTGTGTGTGTGTGTGTGTGTGTGTCTCTCACACACACACACACACACATACACTCAAACTCACCAGCACACCCAGTGGCAGCTGCCCACCCAGCAGGAAAGGAAAGCTGAAATGAAGGAGGGGAAGGAGGAGAGGCTGAGAGAGCTCAGGGCAGAACGTCGTTTTCTCCTGGCTTTCCTGCACACCCTGTTTTGAGCAAGGAGCTGGTCCCTTTCTGGGCATGCCTTCAAGGAATTATTTGCTCAGTTTGAGGAAGTTTCTAGAGTAAAGGAGGGAAAGATAATGACTTCAAGCACTGTAGGTGTCATGGTCTCAGGTCACTAAGCAGAGGGAGGAACTTTGCTCCAGACAGGCACTGTACTACCCAGGAGTTGGGAACAAGAGCTTCTAAACCCCCAGGGGCCTAGCATTGGCCAATGCCACCTCTGGCCTAGCCAGACCACACAGACTCTCCGCCCAGGTCTACGATCTCTTCCACATCCTTTGCACTGCCTCCTGGTCCAGCACCCCCTCTGCCCATTCCTTCCCTCTGCCCCACACCACACTTTCTGCCTGCTTCCAGCCACCTCTTCCTCCCTGCCTGGGCTTTCTGCCCCTGGGCCAGGTTGTTCTCATGAAGGGGGCCCAATTCCCACCCCTGCCTGCTAGACCCCCTAAGCAGCATGTATTCTCTGTCTGATGCCCTAGGTCTGCACAAAGCTGGGCACACAGGTTACGGCCATTTGTTGGGTGACGACAGTGGGATGGGATGGTGTCACACCTTGGCACAGAAGAGACACTTCCAGCAGGATGTTTTTTGCCTTGTGTGTCACTCCCTTCGTTCCTCCATTAGCTCAGTCAGCCCTCAGAGGGACTCATACCCTTCCCTCTTCAACTCCAGGCCTGGGCTGAGATGACTGACCATGTCTAGCTCAGGAAGAGTGGGGCAGCTCGTGGCAGCTCCTCAGCCATGCCCATAGCTTGAAGTGGTTACAGAGTCTGCTCATCCTAACAACCCTGCTGGTGAAGTTTCTCATGTAACTGAGAACATTGGGGTGGGGTTTCCCTTCCTTCTCTCATAAGGAGTGGAACTGTTGTCAAGAGCATGTACAGCATCAGACATGGGTTGAACTGTATCTCACAAAATGATGTCCTGACTTCTCACCGTCAGGACCCGTGAATGTGAGCCTGAAAAACCCGTCTTTGCAGAGGTCCTCCAGTTCTTGCAACTCTGCCCTGTTGCTTTTCAACTGGTTTCCCATAGGAGGAAAGAAAAGCTGGGCGGACTAAGTGGTGTCGGCCATTCACTGGCAGTAGCTGGGGGTGGGGGTAGGTCTCCCCACTCTGAGGTCCACAGAAATGGGCTGTTGGCAAAGTAGAACACCCGGGGAGGTCCTCCTGAGCAAGCACGGCAGGCGCTGAGGTGCAGGGAGAAGCGGTGGCTGCCGGAGGGCCTTCCAGTAGGGTTTGAAGATTGCCGGCGAGCCCCACAGACAGGAGCGTCTAAGGCATAGTCAGCTTGTTGCCCAAACCTCAGTTTCCCGATGGACTCAAGAAAAACTCAGCTCCTTTTCCTTCTTATAAGAACGGAATGGGAGCTGGGGAGACGCTCGGCGGTCAAGAGCCCTGGCTGCTCTTACAGAGGACCCCGGTTCGAATCCCAGCACCCACATGGCAGCTAATAACTCTCCCTAACTCCAGTTCCAGGGGATCCAACGCCCTCTTCTGACCTCCACAGCATTGCATGACACCAGTACACTCACATACATGCAGGCAATACACTCTTACACATAAAATAATATATATATATATTTTAAAAAAGAATGGAATGACACTGCTTCAGCGCTCCATCGCGGAGCCACCCCCTCCAGGAGGCACGTGAAGTAGAATCAGCTCATCTTCCCACACAGCTGAGACTTAGGGGGAGCGCGGCAACGTCAGCTGGAGAGTCACATGGCCCAGCGTGTACACTCACACTCGCATGCACACCATACATGATGGCACAGGAGCCTGGGTTCTGGTTCCACAGGCCAGCAAGCTGGGGTGCTTAGCACAAGACCTGCCACAGTGGCCACAGTCATCGCACTGATCTCTGCCCGGTGGGGTTTCAGCGCCCTAAGGTGAGGAGCAAGACTCAGTGCTGCCTCCAAGTTCTCTGTGTCTTGGGACCTTCTTCCCAGAAAAGGAGCCAATTGGTTCTGCCGTGAGGTGACCACTCACTGAGGAGGGCTCTCCTTTTGGAGCCAGGTGGTTAAACAATCAAGACTGTGTGGACACACGAGCACTATTCCCCCAGACATAAATCCTAAAAAACGTATCTTTGCAGTGGGCATGTGCAGTGGCACACACCTTTAATCCCAGCACTCAGGAGGCAGAGGCAGGCGGATCTCTATGAGGCCAGCCTGACCTACACGTGAGTTCCAGGACAGCTGGGGCTACAAAGGAGAACCTGTCTCAAACAACCAAAACAAAACAAAACCCTGACCAGTGTATCTCTGTATGAGTAGCACCAGCTTCCCGTAGCACGGGTTCTAATAAGACGTGGCTCGTCTAGTAACCCCAGTCCTAGGCAATCCCTCCATCCCAAGGGGAGTGTTGTGAGCATCCTTCCATAACTGAGCCACCAGTTCACTCTCACCCTAGAACTTAGCAACTGAGGTGAAAACATCTTTATAGGACAAATTTTCTATAGGCTCAAAATCTTTAAAATGCTCTGTCAGAGATGGAATTCCTACAGGCTGCTGAGCTGAGACTCCCCTAGAGGGGTTTAGTTTACATCTTCCCACATCATTGGTCATCATCTGGACCACTCAGTCCACTGAGCTCAGTGCAGCTCCAGTGGATGTGATTGCTCACTTCATCCTGTCATTCAGGTGTAGGTTCGCATCCTGCAGACCCAGGACCACAGGAGTCCCCACCAGAAGTCGGGGCTGCTGTGGAGAAGGACCACTATCCATGCCCACCAGACACCAGGCAAAGGCTGACCTTGTCTTATATCATTACAACTTCCAATACAAGGCGGATAATAGAGTAGAGAGGATTATTGCTAGCCTCCTGATATGGAGGGGAGATCTCAATATCATTCAGGTCTTCACTTTAATTAAACACGTTAGTTGTTAATTCTCTGTAATGCTTGGCATAACACATTAGTTTCTTATTCTTGTTATAAGAACCTAATGTTAGAATCCAGGCTGCTCAGGCCACAGAATCGGCAGCAGTGTCTTCCCCCTCGCAGGCGCCTACTGAGACACTATCTGAGTCCCTAGCTAGGACTTCCCAGGGCTAGGATCTCTCACCTGGGAGGTCAGTTTACATCCAAGGATGTATTGGCGGACACACACCCCGCTCTCCGCCACCTCCCCTCCTCCTGTTTGGGAATCAGAGAGTCTTGCTCTAAGTTCTGCTATGAGGCTCCTCATCCTCAGAAAGATTTAAGAAGAGACTTGCACTCCCGTCACGTGAGGTCTGATTCCCCTCTTCTGCCGTGCTGTTGGCCTCTGGGGCTGGAGCCTGAATTTTCCTTGCAGCCCGCTGATAGAATATGTGAATTTCAGGAGAGCCATAAGCTTCATTAGAGGAAGCCCTAAAGACATAAATTCCTTAGAGTGGCTAACAGGACCTAAATTGGCAGCCTGGCCTTGCTCAAGTTTTATCAACTGGTCACTCCCTGGACTGAGACGGACAGTTTGTGAAGCCCACCTGTCTCCTTTAATGCTATAGATAACTCACCTGCCTGCCTGAGTAAATAATCTTCTGAGGGTCAGAAAAGAGACAATCAAGGACTCTGTGCAGCAGAGTTCCTATGTAAGACCAGACTGCTCCCCCTCAGTGCACAGATAATCATTCCTCAGGAACAGCTGCCAGCCCTTTGCTGGGCTTCCTGAATCCAGGGAGCACATTCCTTGCCTGTTGCAGGTCTGGCTCTCCTCTTATTTCTAAACTTTAAGCTCCTTCCTTTTTCTATACTCCTAAATCTAACACTGCACCACACTGCTGCCTCTCTGCCTGTCCGTGGGATTAATAACTTTCCTAACAAACTTCTTATTCCCAAATAATCTGTCTTAGTATCCCTCTGAACCCCTTTCCATCCAAAACCTTTCACCTGTTACTTAAAAACTGCCAAAAATTTAGTGGTTTAAAACAATGCAGACATAATAAGAAGTCTAAAATCAGGTCAACAGGGGTGCATTCCTTTTGGAGGATCCAAGGGAAGATTTTTTTTTAACTTATTTGTTATTTTTATGTGTCTGAGTGTATTGCTTGCATGTGTGTAAGTGCGCCCATGTCGTGCAATGCCTGCAGAGGCCAGAAGAGGGTGTTAGAGCCCCTGAAACTAGAGTTATGGACAGTTAGCCAACATGTGGGTGCTGGGAATTGAACCTGTGTCCTCTGCAAGAGCAAACAGTGTTCTTACCTGCAGAATCATCTCTCCAGCCCTTCCTTTCTCTTTCTCTTTCTTTTCTTTCTCTCTTTCTCTTTCTTTCTTTCTTTCTTTTTCTTTCTTTCTTTTGCATGTGTGTTTGTATGTGTGTGTGTGTGTGTGTGTGTGTGTGTGTACTGTGTGTATGGTATGGTTAAATATGTGACTGGCGT
>NW_008340118.1:17289-30031 GCF_000622305.1 Nannospalax galili | reverse complement strand
TAGGGTGACATACATCTCTCCCTCTCTCTGTCCCCCTCTCTCTCTCTCTCTCTCTCTCTCTCTCTCTCTCTCTCTCTCTCTCTCTCTTGTTGAGACAGGGTCTCCCTATAGCCCTAGCTTGCCTGAAACCTGCTATGTAGACTAGACTCGCCTCAGTCTCACAGAGATCACAGAGATTCACCTGTCTCTGTCTCCCAAGTACTGAGGCATGCACCACCACACCCAGCTCTATGTTTATTTATTTATTTTTGTGTGTGTGCTTTTAGAAGCTTCCACCATTCCTGACTTATGGCCCTTCTAGCATCACTTTATCCTCCGCCTTTATCATCACACCCCCCTTTCTTTTTACTGTCTTTTTTTCTTTCTTTTTGCTACCGTGGTTTGTTTTCTTGCAGAGCTGAGTGTTGAACTCAGGGCCTTAACCATGCTGGCTGTAACTTGTACATGAGGCAAGTGTTCTATCACTGAGCCACATGCCCAGTCAACCTCCTTTGCTTACAGCCAGACCTTCTCTATTCCTGTTATTAGAATTCTTGTGGTTCCCTTGGGTCCACCCATCTAACCCAAGAAAACCTCTTATCCCAGAGGCTTAACTTCATGGCTGAGGAGCCCAAGTCAGGAGGCACCACAGGCTTGGGCATCAGGGAGCTGCTGTGCTTAGGGTCTGTCACCTCCGAACACACAGTGCATCATGACTGTTCCCCTACCTGTTGTCATTCCTCAAGATGTTTCCACCGCTGACAGAGAGACTGGCACACAGAGTGGGCTGCTCAGAGGGCTGGCTGAGAACACATTCTCTCTTGTCAGCCTGGCAGAAGCTTGAGAGTGATCCACATTTCTGCAAAGGCCCAATGATTCATTTTTTTCTAGACAGAAAACATTGGAACTGGTCTGATGAACATCAATGAGTTTAATGGAGATCCTGGTGCAGGACACCAGAAAATCCGAGGGGAGGGTTTCCCACAGACATACTCACAGAGCAAGCACTCATGCTTCCCTAGAGCTCCCTCCTGGCTTCCAGCTGGACAGACTCACCCCCAGAGGAGTATCAGGAGACCCTCCCTCCTTGTGCATTCGGGGCTCTGGCACAGTAAGCTCCACATGGCAGCTGCTAGTGCTGTGGGAAGTCACGGGGCCACTTGTCTGCAGGTCATTGGGTGCTCCCGCCTTTCTCCCTTCCTGTGTCTCATCCCCAGAACACCTTCTGAGCAGCTTGCCTGGCATCTGTCCTTCCTCACCGAAGCAAGTTCCCTCACAGCTTCCTTTCCGCCCGTGTTCAAGCAAAGACTAAGGTAACAACTGGGTACGTGGGGTGCAAGGAAATCAAGTTTCAAGTTTTGTTGTTGGAGAGAGTGAGAGAGAAAGAGTGAGAGAACAAAGAGCAAGAGAGAGAGGTGTGCTTTCTGGTTTTCTCTCTTTCTTGCTCTTCTCTTCTGAAACGGGAAATGCAATGTTCCGCATTAAGAGTTTGAAGGTGTTTCTTGTTGGATCACCTTCATTTTGCAGGCCTGTCCCTGTGTGGTTAGACTAGACTCCGGGGCTTGGGGGGTCCACCCATTTCCTGTCTGCAGCAGCACAACTATTTTGAGAACTGAGGGGCTCTGCCAGATGTTCCCAAGCATCCCCCATACACAAATATAATACATATAGTATATATATAGCACATACCACACTCATACCACATTCATGCAGCACACATACCACACACATATAGCACACATGCACACACACATACATACCACATTCACATACCACACACATACCACATACACATCACGTGTCAGACATACATGTACCCATATGCAGACCACACATATACCACATCATACATACACATGTCACATATATACACAATATATACATATGTACACATATACACACACCGTGCACATGTCATACGTATACATGTACACAAACTCACACCAGGGTCTACCCCAAAATGAGTTGAGATGTTCTCTAAGGAGGCAATGAACCTGCTTGGACAGTGGGGACATTACTTGGAATGACTGAATTTGGACCCAGTGTTACAGGTACCAACAGGACAGAGTATCCACCAGGTAAGACCAAATCTGTGTGAGAGGAGAAGGCAAGCAGATGAGATGGAGTCCCAGCTCTGTGTGTATATCACAGCTCCCCATGAGTGCTCTACCAGGTCCCCAGGAGTGCTCCACCAGGTCCCCAGGAGTCCTCCACCAGCTCCCCATGAGTCCTCCACCAGCTCCCCAGGGGTCCTCCACAAGCTCCCCAGGAGTCCTCCACCAGCTCCCCAGGGGTCCCCCACCAGCTCCCCAGGGGTCCTCCACCAGGTCCCCAGGAGTCCTCCACCAGCTCCCCATGAGTGCTCCACCAGCTCCCCAGGGGTCCTCCACAAGCTCCCCAGGAGTCCTCCACCAGCTCCCCAGGGGTCCTCCACCAGCTCCCCATGAGTCCTCCACCAGCTCCCCAGGGGTCCTCCACCAGCTCCCAGGAGTCTTCTCACTTGGTTATCATGTCCCGGAGGACAGAGGTGACCTCTTCCTTTCCCGTTTTTCTGCTCTGGGCGCTCATCACTTTAAGCCAGGAAGTAGCTGGGTGATAATCTTAGATGACTTGCTTTACTCTCTAGCCATGCTAATTTCTGCATATCCTGTTTTCTGGAAAAGTTATAAACACTATGAACAATTTTTTTTTCTGCCTTTAAAGGTCTCAGCACCACTGGGAGGATGAGCTCACTATCTAAGAGGTCAATATCAACCGGATGTTTTGTTACCTCCATCCCCTGTCCTAAGCACCCCAAGGCCCAGGTGCCAGGTGCCAGATAACTGGGGGTGGCCCTAACCCTAAAACCGTCTTCAGGCTGCTTCCCTCACCTCAGTGATCTTTCCGAAACCATCTAAAGCTCTTACCCACATTCCCCCTAGCCTTCTGTCTAGTGCTGGTACTGCTGCCTTGCGTAGTCCTGTGTGCTGTGTGTGTCCCTCCTCCCAGGGCCCGAGAGTCTAGCCTGTATGGAACAGGTGGCCTGCACAGCTGGTCTCAACTGCAAAGCCTGCCCCCAAGCAGAGCCTGCTTGTTCTACATCTCCAGAGTGGTGACACCTGCAGCCACTGAGTTCCAGGAATGTAAACACCTCCTTGTGCCTCCCTCCAAGCCCCAAAAGGGTTCTGTAGCCCACCCCCTTCAAGCCACTGTTAGGGTCAGAAAAGTCAATATCATGTGGCCTCAGATCTGGCAACATATGACCTCTGTCCTCTGGTCCCTAGTCTGGTCCATCAATGACTGATCCTGGGGTTGGGTAAGGTTCACCAATCAGCTGCCCAATGTCCCATCCATTCTCTAGCTATGAGGGAGCCTGAGGTGCAGAACAGAGCCACAGGTGTGCAGGGCAGAGTCAGAGAGGGGAGTTGCGTGGCAGTGAGTAATTTTAATCCTAGCACTGGAGAGGCAGAAGCAGGTGGTTTGATCTTTGAATTCAAGACCAGCCTAGTTTACATAAAAGTTCAGGCAGCCAGGGATAGATGCACAGTGAGACTCTGCCAGAAAGAAAGAAGGAAGGAGGGAGGGAGGGAGGGAGGGAAGGAAGGAAGGAGGGAGGGAGGGAGGGAAGGAAGGAAGCTGCAGAGACGCAGAACGTACGGTCCATCCTTCAGGAGCCAGTGCTGCTCTGGTGCCTGGTGTCCCCCTCCTCACAGCCTCACTTTGCCCCACCAGTTTCTCTCTGCTTCCACATGTTTTCCTGTCTCTGTTCAGGCTCTGCCTCTCTGTGCCTGTGCCTTCTATGCTCTCTGCTGTGGTTCTAATTGCCTCCCCCAATCACCACCACAGGAGCCCACGTGACCTACCTGGCATGACCCTGTTGGACAGAGCCTGGCAAGGGGTCACTGCCCGCACCTCTGGCCTCTTGTGTTTGTGCAGCCAGAGCATGGTGGGCTTGGGTACCGCAGTCCTAAACATTCCAGTGGACCACGGCCAGGTCTGCAGGGTCTCTTACTGTACAGCACAGTGCCTGTGCAGAAGGAAAACCAAGGTTGGGTCTCTGGGAAGGGCTCCAGGGACTCAGGCCAGGGACAGACACTGGAGCATAGAGTAGAAGGTATCCAGATGTAGATGCTGTGGAGGTCCAGATGTAGATGCTGTGTGGGTCCAGATGCAGATGCCATGTAGGTCCAGTGCAGATGCCGTGTGGGTCCAGAGGCAGATGCTGTGTGGGTCCAGTGCAGATGCCGTGTGGGTCCAGTGCAGATTGTCCATATGCAGATGCCATGTGGGTCCAGATGCAGATGCCATGTAGGTCCGATGTAGGTGCTGTGTGGGTCCAGTGCAGATGCTGTGTGGGTCCAGTGATGATGCTGTGTGGGTCCAGTGCAGATGCTGTGTGGGTCCAGAGGCAGATGCTGTGTGGGTCCAGTGCAGATGCTGTGTGGGTCCAGAGGCAGATGTTGTGTGGGTCCAGTGCAGATGCTGTGTGGGTCCAGTGCAGATGCTGTGTGGGTCCAGAGGCAGATGGTGTGTGGGTGCAGTGCAGATGCTGTGTGGGTCCAGAGGCAGATGCTGTGTGGGTCCAGTGCAGATGCTGTGTGGGTCCAGAGGCAGATGCTGTGTGGGTCCAGTGCAGATGCTGTGTGGGTCCAGAGGCAGATGGTGTGTGGGGGCGGTGCAGATGCTGTGTGGGTCCAGATGCAGATGCTGTGTAGGTCCAGATGCAGATGTTGTGTGTCCATATGCAGATGCCATGGGGGGCCAGATGCAGATGCTGTGTAGGTCCAGATGCAGATGTTGTGTGTCCATATGCAGATGCCATGGGGGGCCAGATGCAGATGCTGTGTAGGTCCAGATGCAGATGTTGTGTGTCCATATGCAGATGCCATGGGGGGCCAGATGCAGATGCTGTGTAGGTCCAGATGCAGATGTTGTGTGTCCATATGCAGATGCCATGGGGGGCCAGATGCAGATGCTGTGTAGGTCCAGATGCAGATGTTGTGTGTCCATATGCAGATGCCATGGGGGGCCAGATGCAGATGCTGTGTAGGTCCAGATGCAGATGTTGTGTGTCCATATGCAGATGCCATGGGGGGCCAGATGCAGATGCTGTGTAGGTCCAGATGCAGATGTTGTGTGTCCATATGCAGATGCCATGGGGGGCCAGATGCAGATGCTGTGTAGGTCCAGATGCAGATGTTGTGTGTCCATATGCAGATGCCATGGGGGGCCAGATGCAGATGCTGTGTAGGTCCAGATGCAGATGTTGTGTGTCCATATGCAGATGCCATGTGGGTCCAGATGCAGATGCTGTGTAGGTCCAGATGCAGATGCTGTGTGGGTCCAGAGGCAGATGTTGTATGGGTCCAGATGCAGGTGCTGTGTAGGTCCCTCGCCCAGCCAAGCTTGCTGATGAACCCCAGGCCATCGGATGTCACATCTTTAGGAAGAAGCCACTGGAGGCTGTTAACAATCCAAGGCCAGAATGAGTTTCTGTCCCCAGCAGGTTTCTTATTTCCTAAGCATGCTGGGGCTCAATCAGCAGGCACACCAGGGAGGGCACCACAGTTCCCATGACCAGAGCACATCTACATGGCATCTACATCTGGACCTACATGACATCTGCCCCGGACCCACACAGCATCTGCATCTGGATCTACACAGCAACTGCATCTGGACCTACACAGCATCTACATCGGACCTACACGGGATCTGCACTGGACCTACGCAGCATCTACATCGGACCTACATGACACCTGCATCTGGACTTACATCTGTCTGTTGTGGGGAAATTAATGGTGAGGCAGGGTGCTTCTCTGTGCCTGCCCAGCCCCTTGGAGCCTCCTGTGAGTGGCCTGAGCCAGCACAACGGAGTGAAAACATTCCTACTACCCCAGAAGACTGCCATGTGGGCCTCATGTCACATTCCCAGCCATTACAACATTCTGTCAACCAGTGCTGTGCTGCCTAAGGGAGACTTGGGGCAACAGAAATGTCTTTTCTATCTCCAAACAACTTGTAAATTTTATAACTAATACGAGCCAAAAGTGTGTCTTTTATTGTCTCTATCATTAGGCCAAGATGTTTGAAACAGTGACCGGATGCATGGCGTTCAGATGTATGTCACCTGTCCCACCCTTCTTGTGCCTGTAGGTCCCCATAATGCAGTGCTCACATGGACCTGGGAACCAGCAGGCACTGTTGGGCTGGGAATGGCAAACATGTATGACATTCTAACTAAGTGCAGGGGTTCTCTCTTGGTTCGGCACAGAGCCAAGTCCTCTGCAGGAGCTTTCCTGGCTCATGGCCAACAGCTGGTTGTTCAGACCCAGTGTCACCACACAGCCCTGGCTGCTCCTGCTGGCTCTCTCCTCCCAGGGGCTCTACTCCAAGGCACACACAGCTTCCTCCTGCACAGAGGGGCATGCTCAGCTGTGCTCTGGGTTCCCTACCATCCGCACCTGAGGTGATGGCGGGCAAAACAGCTTCGCCTCCTGGGTCAGCTCCCTCCCGTGGGGTGTAGCTAAAGGACTTTGTGCTCAGAAGAGATTCCCCAACAGATAACTGAAACACATTAGTGACTCCTGCGATGGACAGGAAATTAGGGTGTGGGAAGCAGTCCTGCTCATGTCTGAAGGGAGCTTATGGTGTCATAGCTAGGGGAGCCCAGCAATATGATTTTTCCACCTCTGGAGTCTAGCATTCTGACCATGTGCCCACAGGTGAGTGTGGGGGTACTCTCCATTTCCAGCATTTCCCTGGCCAGCCGCCAGTCAAGCGTGCAGGCCTGGTGGCTTCTGGGAAAGCATGTGTCTACTGGATGTCCTTTCCTGTAGCCAAGTGCGTACCATCATTGCTGGGATTTCCTACTCTTTTTGTCAAAAAACTTATATCCAATTTTCCACTGTCTGGAAGCATCTGCAGGTGAGCGGTGTCCCTAGGCAGAGCTCCCCAGTGGTCACTCAGTCCTCCCCTGCCACTGGACCTGCCCAATCCACTTCCCCTTTCTCACCCCTCCTAGAGAACCCCTCCTTCCTAGAAAGGCTCCTCCCCTCCTGGTGGAGTGTTTCCCTCCTATCCTTTGAGGCTCCTCTCCTTCTAGCCATGCCCGGGCCCCTCATAGGGAGACCCCACCCTTCCTAGTGAACTCTCAGGAACAGGCAAAGGAAGCCTTTCCAGTGATGTGATGGTCCCAGACTCCAGCCAAGAGCTGAAGCAGAGGCTTCACAGTGCAGTAGGAGGAGTTCCCTTGACTCCAGCCCTGGCTCAGGCTTTCTCAGATATGGGCTGCAACTCCACCAGGGCTCCGTAGACCCTCAGGGCTTGGTTCTGGCTCTGCACTTGCAGGATGAGGATGACTTTATATGGATAGAGTGTGGTTGGCAAGGGTGAAGCTGGGCATCCCGTGCTTTTTATTCACAGGGAAACGGAAACAGACTACTTCCTTCAACCACAAACAAGCATGCATTTGGTTCCTGCAGGTTTCCTCCAAGACCTTAGTCCTAGGGAGTTCAAAGCATTTCCTGTCAGCACCTATGGGTCCTGAAGGTGGAGGAGGGAGGCTCAGAGGTGACAGCCTGCTTCTTTCCTCTGCTTCTATTTTTCCTTACCCCCCTCCCCCAACAGACACACATTAAATTCCACCTCAGAGCCCCAGTTACCAGAACTTTCCTTAAACTCCCTTGGAAATGAGACACTGGGTTCCCAACCTAGTGAATTTAGCAGAATTTAAATATCCAAAGAAAGCGTACCTCTGACAGTGGCTGTCCAAAGAACCAGAGAGAGCATAACTCGGTGTTCTGCCCTTTGTCTGAGGGACAGACTAGGAACTGGAACAACATAGAAATAGGGTGGGATAGTGGGAGACTGCACCGGACGGCTCGGAAGCTGGCAGGAGCCCTTTCACTGCTACCTGTCACCAGCTGGGAAGTGGAGCAGGCGGCATCTGCTCTGCCACTGCCCAGGGAGAGGAAGGGCCAAGGGCAGCCATCATGCCAGCACCAGGGACAGCCCAAATTCTGCCTACCACCATTTCACAGGCCTGATCTTGGAGCTGTTTGCAACCCAATCCCACCCTGCAGAGGGTCCTGTGAGGCTGGACAGATGAGTGTGTTAATGTCCTTGTTGAATCATTGCATTGTGACTGGGAGGCGGTAGAATGCATTGGCAATGACCCTTCAGAGCTCCTGGGGCTCGCCAGCTGCCGGCTTTTCCTGGGTGATGCTGCTGTGGTCTCTGCTCTTCTGCAGTTTCGAGCTTAAATGCTGATCCAGAGCCTATGGAGCCTCCTCCACCCACCTGTGGTTCCACGGTATTCCTCCTGGACCAGCACAACTCACTGGACCAGAAACTTCACACCAGGTCTGAGGAGGAGAGCTGTATTTGCAGTGTAGGAGAAACCTCAGTCCCTTCTCCCATCAGGGGGTCAGTCCAGAGCTGAGATGAACACTGACTCCCACAGATTCTCCAAGGAACCTGGGAGAAGAGGGGGGAGGTCCAGATGCTTTGAAGGCCTTGAGCACGCCCCCTAGCTTCCTCCTGCCTGCCCTGACTTTTGTTCTCATCTCCCTCCTGTTCTGTGGAAGTCCCCTTTCCCTATTGAGCCCAGGTTGGCAGCACAGAACACAGCCATTGAAAGGTAAGAACACCACCAGGGGCGGGGAAATGCTTCATTAGCCAAGTGCACGCCTGTAGGCAGGAGGACCTGTTTGATCCCCATAACCCACATGTAAAAAAGATTGGGTGTGGATGGTATGTGCTTGTAATCCTAGCCCTGAGAGGCAGAGATGGGAGGATCCTGGGGCTTGTGGGCAAACTGGCCAAGCCTAATTTGAGTTCCAGGTCAACAAGAGACCCTCTCTTAAAACAAACAAAGGTAGAAGACCCCCAGAAATGACATCCAAGGACCCAAGGTTGTCCTCTGACTCCACATATAGGTGGACACATGTGCATGTATGTCCCCACACATGTGGACCTGCACACACATGAACTCCAATGATCACACAAAGAATAACCACAGTGACCTCAAGGGGCATCGGTGGCACCCTGTGGGAAGATGGGGGTCAGGCTCACTTGGCAAGAGAGGTGGGGCATGCGGAGAAGACACCGCTCAGCAGAAGAGGCCTCGAGGCTGACAGGTTTACAGGTTTACCAGTGGAGGTGGCAGAATGCTTCCAAGAAACCCCTCCTCAGGGTTTGCTTTTTCCACAGGAAAAGTGACTATAACCACTGCAGAAAAGAGCCCAGGAGCTCGGCTGACAGAGACATGACATGTCCACACGAAGGGACATTGTTTGGTAACAAGAAGGGAATAACTTGTTTCATGGTATCACGTGCAGGACCCTCAGTGAGGGGCGCAGAAAGACTGACGGTCTGCAGGACAGCTCATCACCATGATTCCCCTTCCGGGAAAGACCCAGACTAGGGAAATGCAGAAACAGAGAAAAGATGGGTCGTTGCTGAGGCTGGACAGGGAGAGGACAGATGGTGATGCGATCTCAGTAAGGGTCGTTGTTCACGTGACTTCAGGGAGAAGTGAGGGGGCACAGACCGCACTGGGGCCTTCACACTTGGCCCCTGCAGCAATCCAGCCTCCTTTCTGCTGCTTCAAATCAAGTTTCAGCGGGACTCACCGTCTCAGTGACACGTCACCTGCGGCTGCTGTGGAACGGTGGCTGTGCTGAGCAGATTGCACAGAGACCGCATACCCAGCAGAGCTGATGCTGTGCAGCCTTCACGGACCGCGATGACCAAGTTCTGGCTGAACACACTAACTCTAGGGCCAGGAGCTCAGATCTGGCTCTGATACATGTTAACTGCATACCTTTTTCATGTGTGTCTGTGTGTACATTTGCATGCATGAGTGTGTGACCGTGTTCACTTAGTGCCCCCATCACCCCTACATCTGCACAGGGGCTGAGTTAGCGTGTAGTCTGTGCTCAGAGCAATGCTGGTACACAAACTCTGGTCTTTCCCCTCCCAAGAAGCTCCTCACTGCACAAGCCCTTTCTCGCTCCCCTCTGCTGGGAGACCGGGAAAACTACCTGTTGACACAAAGCACACCCCACCTCCTGCATCCCAGCCACTCTACACTACTGTCTCCTTAAAGCAACACAGGGCTCCTCTCTGGACAAGCTCACACCCCCACAGCTCAATTCCAACATCAGTTCTTCCACCCAGCACTTCCTGACGGCTGTCCTCAACCCTGCCGCAGCTTCCACAGGGCCACCGGCCCACACCCCAGTTTAATCCTAAACAGCATCCACCTGCAGGCTGAGTCACATCAACAAGCCCTCCAAGCTAAGAACTGGCAAGCAGGAGTGCCAAGTTCCAGTCCTCCCCACCCGCAGACAAGGGCAGACTGGGCTGTCCACAGCGGACTCTGCATGCCTCCTGGTTTCTACGGTTCTTCAGAAACTGCATGCCAGCCCTGGGCACAGTGGATTGAAATCGGGAATTGTTTCCTAAGTTCTCTCCCATGTTTGACCAAAGTTTCCTTCACCATTTGTTTCGGAATTTTCTCTTAGAATACAGGGAAACTAGGGCAGCAAGTTATGACTCGGAGTGTCTGGTTACAGCACCCGGCACATTCTGAGTTTGGAGTCAGATTTGGGCGGGTAATTGCAGATAGTTTTGAGTGCTTCGAAAAAGTTCAGATGTTGGTACATTTCAGATTCCAGATTTTCTGATGAGGAACCCAACCCAGAGGTGCTCACGCATATGTCTCCCTCACTGCCTGAGGTTCTGGGGGGCCAGGCCCTTCCTCACCCTGATAGTCCTGGTATCTGGAAAAAGCCCAGTGTGTAGATGGTGCTCGGGAATTGAACTACCCCTGTTCACAGTGCACCCATACAGGGCCAAGCATAGCACAGACCCCTTAGCAAGTCCATAAGGTCCCTGAGGGCAGAGACCTCAGCTGGGGAAACTACTGAAGAGGCGAAAAGAGAGGGAGGGAGGTCCTGGCAGAGGCTCAGAAACAGTGGTTTCTGCCCACACCCTGGCGGGGACACATGGTCATGCCTGGGGACAGCTATCATTGTCCCCAGCTCTGGAGTACTACCAGCATCTGGTAGCAAGATTATACAGATGCTGCCAGCATCCCATAATCACTGAACGGAAGTTCCATCCTAAGGGATTAGAGAGGAAGAGTGCAAGTAGGGAGCGACCCCATCGGGGAAGGGGTCAAAATCATGGAGACACTTTGAGGTGTGGGAAGGTCATCTTCTGAGAGACCTTTCCCTGACTTCACATAATCTTCACCTACCTAGTTTCCTGCTGTGGTTAGAAAAGTGTCCCTCAAAGGCCATGTGCTGAGGTCTTGATTGGGCAACCTGTGCATCTGTGGTAGTAGATGGCCACGGGGTCGGGGCTGTGGACAGGGAAGAGGCCCCATGGGAGGGTCAGTAGGGCTTGGGGCACTGTGCAAGGTCCACTCTTTTTACCCCTGAACCTTAATGAGCTCCACACCTGCCTTTCAGTCCTATTTCTGTATCCCTATTTAAAGGGCCCTATTCATAAATTTAACAGGTATAAGCCAGGTGTGGTGATACCGGACCTACCTACTTGGAAGCCTAAGATGGAAAACCACTTGAGCCCAGGAGTTTGAAACCAGCTGAAATTTAGTTTGAAACCTAGCATAAAAAATGAAATGAAGCCGGGTGTGGTGGTGTGCGCCTTTAATCCCAGCACTTGTGAGGCAGAGGCAGGCGGATCTCTGTGAGTTCGAGGCCAGCCTGGTCTACAAAGTGAGTTCCAAGCCAGCTGGGGCTACAGGGAGACTCTGTCTCAAAAAAATAAAAAAAAATTAAAAAAAAAGCAAATGAAAACACAAACCCAACCCAGCAGGCTTCTGATGGTAATGAGGCACCAGAGTTCGACATGTCCACGTTCTAAAGGCAGTTGGATTTAAGAAGTAACCGATTAATTTAAATTATGCATGTTTATTAGCCCCTCCATGTATGATTGGGACAAGCACCACTGGCCATATTATAAGGGCCCATGGTAACAAGTCTCATCTGTCCAAGCTGCCACACCAAAGTCCCTAACCAGGTGTCTTGTGAACAGCACTGGTCCAATCCACAGGGCTTCTCCCTCATATTCTGACTCTTGAAGGCCATTCAATTCCTGACACCATCACCTTGGAGAAAGTCCTTCTTTTTGGCTCTTGAAGTTCATCATAGAGCAGATAAGGTAAAGGGATCTCCCATTTTCCCATTTCCCTCCTCGGGGGCTAGACTGAGTCTCGCTGTGGAGTAGGAGGAAGACTGTCTTCTAGGGCCCTGATACAAGTTCCAGGCTCTTTTTGACAAGCGCTAAGGCAAGACAGCAGAAGATTAGACAGAAAGGACTCCTGTAGGACCAAGACACAGACCCTCATTCAGGGTCTCCCATCCTGTCTGTCATTCCCAGGCTCTCCTTACTCAGCCAGGACCTGCTTCGGAAGAAGGGGAGTTATGCAACCATTTCCCTAAAGATTGCACCACGTGACTTCTTTTCTGGATGCTGCTTCCTCCCCAGATCTTCTGAGACATTGGGCAAACCTTTGGGAGGCACAAACAGGCTCAGCGGTCACCAGCTATGTGTCCTTGTCTGGCAGGGTAAAAAGACAGGGAATTTCGGGGACGTGGGAAGAGAATGGAGTCCTTCACCCAGGAATCAGCTTGAAGCCTCTCTTCAGATAATAAGCAGGAAATCTAGACCAGTTGACACCTGCTTAAAGGTCTTTTCCCTCCCAAGCTGCAAACACACAATTTTAAATCATCACACCAAAAATCCCATTGATAGG
>NW_008340118.1:15336-17074 GCF_000622305.1 Nannospalax galili | reverse complement strand
TTGGGGAATTGCCTTCATTGGACTGGCCTATGGCTATGTCCATGGGGCATTTTCTTGATTGTTGAGTGCTGTGTGAGGGCCCAGCCCACTGTGGGTGATGCCACCCCTGGGCAGGTGGGCCTGTGTTGCATAAGAAAGCAGGCTGAGCAGGGGCCAGGGGAGCAAGCCAGTAAGCAGCATTCCTCCATGGCCTGTGCTTCAGCTCCTGCCTCCAGGTTCCTGCTCTGAGTTCCTACCCTTGGGCTCCCTGATGAACTGTGACCTGGGAGATGTAAGCTGAATAAACCCTTTTCTCCCCAAATTGGTTTTGGTCAGAATGTTTTGTCACAGCAATGGAGAGACAAACTAGAACAGAAATAGGTACCAGGATCCTGGGGTATTCCTGTGACAGACCTGACATTGGAGGATTGTGGAAGCATTTGGAACTTTGGAAGCCGGATTAGCCATTGAGTGCTTAGAGTTTGTTGCAGTGCTGCTTGGAACAGTTATGCTGAAAGAGTTGTAGATGATGGAGGCCTGGCCTGTGAAGCTTCAAAGGGAGGTGGAGACTATCAGGGCTGTAGGTTTTGAACGTGTGAGATTTTGAATTGAGAATCTGTGGGTTCTGGTCAGCTGGGGCTGAAGAATCAGCTGTAGTTAAGAAGAGACCAGAACCTGAAGTAAAACCTTTGCTTCACTGGGACAATTGATGCTGGTTAGCTGGGGCTGAAAAACCAGCTGTAACAAGAGACCAACATCACTGTGGTGAAATCTTCTGGGAAGTATTTCCTTGGGGTCAGCACACAGAAGCTGTGTCAAGAGGGGGCCCAGGCCTCCATCTCTAGCAGGAAGGAGGACTTGGTAATATGTAAGAGTCTCCTGCATGATTCTGGTGTTGCAAGTGTGAAGGGGTCACAGAGAGCAGCTGAGGCTTAGCACCCTGAGAGGCCAGGAAAGGCCATAGGTAAAAGTGCAGCTTCAGTTGCAGTAAAGACCCCAGGATTGAAGGGGTCATGGAGAGAATCTGAGGCTTTGCACCCCAAGAGGCCAGAAGAGGCCATTGGTGAGGGTACAGCCTCAGTTTCGGTGGAGACCCCAGCTTTTTGGAGATGCCGGGACCATGGGACGACCACCAAGGACAGCAGCAGGTGTGGAATGGAGCTGGTTGGGGTCTGCGAGATGAGCTGTGTGTGCTGTGGACGGCAGAGTCAGAGAAGTGGAGCTGCCAGAACCCTTTGGAGCCCAGAAGATCGTGAGTGAATCCCAGATGTCCAGCCTTGAGCTACTTTGCTGGACTTTGGTTTTGCTTAGGTGTGCCCGATTCTTCCCTTTGAAGTAAGACAGTACTTGTTTTGAATTTTACAGGAGTCTACAGTTAAGAGACTTTTAGAAGAGACTGTGAACTTTTAAGTTTTGGATTTTTTAAGGACTGTAGGGCTTTTAAGGTTGTACTGTCTTATGTTGTGATATTAATGTTAACATCGTGTCCTAGGGACAAGAAATGGAAAGGTTATGGTTTAATACTGATGTGTTTTGTGTGTCAAGTTGACAAGGGGTCAACTGTGCTGGATAGCTTTAGTGTCAACTTGACACACCTGGGTTGAGGGAGCCTCCAATGGGGAATTGCCTCCATTGGACTGGCCTGTGGCCATGTCTGTGGGGCATCTTCTTGATTGATGAGTGATGTGGGAGGGCCCAGCCCACTGTGGGTGGTGCCACTCCTGGGCAGGTGGGCCTGTGTTGCATAAGAAAGCAGGCT
>NW_008340118.1:4343-9817 GCF_000622305.1 Nannospalax galili | reverse complement strand
CTGGAGCATGGAAGGTTCTCTGTGGGGGACTCCAATCAACAGGGATCCCAGTCAGCAGGAGTCCTGCAGAGATGCTGCCCTCAAAAACACCCCTGTCCAGGGTGGGAGCCGAAAGCCTGCCCAAAGCTGTTGGAGACAGAACCCTTCCGCCAACCGGGGTCACATCAGGCTGGTCTTTCTGAGAGACGTCCCCAGCCCCCACTTCCCTGGCCCCACTTCTGGCAGAAGCCTGATGTGTTTTCCCTGAATCTTAGACTAAAGTGATGTTCATAAAAGATGACAAAGGAGTTGTCTTGTCTCTTAACAACAAAAAACAACCTTTAAAGGGACCAGGCTCTGTGATGCCTGTGGGGAAAAAGTGAAGAATGGACCTGAGACCCCAATGAACCTGGCAACATTTTCAGAAGGACCAAAAGGAATGGTAGGTGCTGTCAGCTTGTCCCACCTCCCCAGAGACAAGCGTGGCACCTGACTTGGTTACAGGGAAGAGGCAAGGGTTGGTCCCAGCCATGCTGCTGGGTTCCTTAAGTGCATCATAGAGAAAGTCCAGTCTCCCCGAAGTGACACTTTCTTTATCCAAGGGGTAAAAGGCAGTGAGTCAGATCTGAAGTGGGAAGGGGATATTTGTTGGGAGAGAGAAGTGGAGACATCCCATTTGAGAAAATGGCTTTGATTGACAATCCCACCATGCACCCTAGCAAAGGCCAACCCCCACAGAGCCGCAGCAAAGCACTTGCCAGGTACTACCTACAGCCCTGGGGACTGGCCACCACAGACACCTGATCTCTCCCTGATGCCCTCACACTTTGAGTTTTCTGAGCAGTTTGTGCTTGAAAAACCTTTTTTCCTTTTTTTTTTTTTTGATGATTAGTATGTCATGTAGTATATTCATAAATTAGAAGAAATTACCTATCAGATGACATGCTGCACTTGGTGTGGAAAATATGATTGTTAAACACACCTTTTCTGGGATAATTTTAAAATAATTTTATTGAAGCATGTCTTACGTATCATGTAATTCACCTCTTCAAATATACGTACTTAAAATTCAGTTCTTTTACAATAAATATCCCAGGATGTGCAACCACAACCGCACATAATTTCTGAGCATTCTTAGCCTGTCTGTTAGTTATTTTCTGTTGCTGTGATCAAACACCACGACCAAGGCAACTTATAGAAGCTTATGGTTCCAGAACGATGAGAATTCATCATGGTGGGGAGGAAGTGGGTGCAGAAAGCCAAGTGCTCATGTTTTCAAACATGCACAGGAAGCAGAGAGAGCGTGAAACCGGAAGTCGGGTGAGGCTATGAATTCTCATAGCTCACCCCAGTCACAGGCTTCCTCTAGTAAGGTCAGACCTCCTGAACTAAACCTCTGCAAACAGTGCCACCAACGGGGCCAAGTGTTCAAATATGTGAGCCTTTGGGGACAACCACCACATCCCAGTCACTCTCCACCCCATTGCCATCTCCACTGTTCCATTCCTTACACTCTGCCCTTTCTGGGCATTTCCTGTGAGTGGATCTGGGCTTCAGGAAGCCTGGCTGCTTTCACTGACCATAAATCTTGGCAGCTTTTATTTTTATGTCATAGCACATATTAGTGCCTCACTGCTTTTCTGTCATATAACATTTCATTGGATGAACATGCTACACTTCACTTATCCATTTCTCTTGACAGATAATATGGATGTCTTGTTCTGAATAGAACATAAGAGTAGCATTGAAAGCCAGAGAGGAAACATGTTGAACTGGTTATGAAACCTCCGTTCTGTTTCCCAAAGAGGTGCCTCCATTTAGACCCCCCCCCCCGTGCAGTGCATGAAACCTCCGGGTGCTCTCTCTTCAGTAATATTTGTTTCCCCCTCCTGTGACTGTTATAGTGGCTTGGGAATCTGCATTCACGGAGGGTTGTCACTCACATCCTCAGTGATAATCAAACTGACCATCTGTGGTGGCTAATCTTAGTCATCAGCTTGACACACCTGGGAAGCAGAACCCTCAAATGAGGAATCTCCTCCATCTGGACGGCTTATGGCCATCTCTGTGGGCCATTTTCTTAATTGTTAGTTGATGTAGGAGAGCCCAGCATACTGTGGGTGGTGTCATCGCTAGGCAGGTGGCCTGGGCTATATAAGAAAAGTAGCTGAGCAAGCCAGTGAGCAGCGTCCCTCCATGGTCTCTGCCTCAGTGCCTGCCTCCAGGTTCCTGCCTTGAGCTCCTGCATTTGCTTTTGGTCAGTGTTTTATCACAGCAGCAGAAAAGCAAACTCTGACGCTGTCTTCACATGGCCTCCTCAAGCACTTGGATACTTTGGTAAAAATGTCTATTTAAATCTGTGCTCTTAAAATATACATATTTATTTTGCTGAGCATGCTGGCTCACACCTTTAATCCCAGCACTAGGGAGGCAGAGGCATGTGGATCTCTGTGAGATTTGAGGCCAGCCTGGTCTACATAGTGAGTTCTAGGCCAGCTGGGGTTACAGGGAGACCCTGTCTCAAAATCCAACGAAAGTTATTTTACACGTATTAAGTGTTTTGCTTGCATAGATAAAAATTCACCACATGTGTGCTATGCCCATGGAGGTCAGAGGGAGCATAGAATCCCCTGAAACTAGAGTTACAGATGGTTTTCAATCACCACGTACAAGAACAGGGTTCTTAACTGCTGAGTCATGTCTCCAGGCTCCCTTAGCTCATTGTTTGGTAGAGTTATTTCTAAACCAACTTGAGGAGGACTGATATCCTAAAACATTCCACGAAAGTGTAGTATCTTTCTGTTCATTTAAATCTTTAATTTCCCTGTGCAAAACTTCATAATTTTCAATGGACAAGTATTATAATACTTTTGCTAAATTTATTCTCAAATATTTTTGTAGTATTATACAAGGATTGTACTCTTGATTCAATCATATTTTTTATTCATGTGTATAGGTGGTACTTGACTTTTGTCCGTCCATTTATCTTACATCATGTGAGTTTGCTGTACTTCTTCATGAGTTGTAATATTTTATGGGTATTTAGGATTTTCTATATATAGAATTTTGCTGTTTCCAATAGTTTATTTCTTCTTTTCCATTCTAAGTGCTTTTCATTTTATTTTCTTGCCCCATGAAGGATAACATTAAAAGAGGCCAAAGATGCAGGCACCCTTCCCTAATTCCCAGGCTTAGGGGAAGCACTCTTTTTTTTCCCTCTTTTATCACTAAGTACAATGATCGCTGTAGGGTTGGGGTAGATACCTTTGTCAGGTTGAGGATGCTCCCCCTGGGCATCACTCGCTCCAGGCACTGTGGCGGGCTCTCTCAGGCAAGTTCCATTTTTGCTAACTGTGAGGTAAGTATAATCTCCACTTTCTGGCTGAAAAGAGGGAGATATATACAAGGGGCTACCCCTACCCAGAGCCACAGACGGCCAGTGGAAGAACCAGGGTCTGGACCCAAGTCTGCTGAACTCCAAAACCTGCCATCAAACTACATCTGAAGCCTACTCCCACTGTGATCAAACACCATCAGAGTGTGGGATTCCCCTACTGTGTCACTTCTCAAAGCAAGCAGTCCACAGTGACGAGGAGAGTGAGGTATTGTTTCCTGAGGGTCCTGCTCACCTTCAGAGGCCTCTCCCTGCGTCCTCCATTAGTCACAGGCAGTTATTCTAGGCTTGCAACCAAATCTACCACAAGGTACACAGTGCCTCTAAACAGAATTAATGGATAATTCCTATTGACTCTTGAAATAAAGAAAAAAATGCCTTTATAGGAGTAGTTTTGCTGTGATTAATTGTGATAATACAGATTTGGAAATGGTCAGAATAAAACTACAACCCTGAGATGCAATGTGTCAGCCCTGGTCAGTTTCACACATCCATTAGGCATCTGCACCAAGGGAAGTGGCTTCTGGGGCTTTGGTTAGTGACCTGTGAGTTCCGGCCCCAGCAAATCTCAGGATGGCATCCTGCCTTGGGGGTCCCAATATGAGGTGTCAGGTGAAGCTGTTCTTGGAGAAGTGGACAGGAGGGAAACATCTCTGTATAGGACTGCAGTCCTGGTATGGTAGGAATTGGGTAATAGCACAGCCCAACCCTAGAGAACTGAGCAGGACAAGAAGAACCCAATATTAGGCAGACCCCAGGGAAGACCCAATGTCTGAACGGGAGACCAAGAATGGGGCATAAACAAGGCAGGAGGACTCAAGAGGGTCCAGCTCTTTGCGCCTGAGGCAACCCAGCCTGTCCCAACTGTGGCCAGGGGTGGTCAGGCTAGGGCAGCCTGAGCCTGCAGGTAGGTGGCTGGCAGTCTCTGTGGGAAAGGAGAAGACAGAGATGAGCCAGGGTCTTTCATGGCTTACACAGAGGTCAGGGGTCACAGGAAGAGTGGGCCTCAGCCCTTTCTCAGCTACCTGCTTCTGTAATCTCTTAGTGAATTCCTTGGCTCCCGGGGCTCTGTTCTGTGTTTAGACAAACTTGCACAGCTTGACTATATGACATGGTGAGGGGTCTCCCTCTACACCCATAGGCCATGATTCAGACCAAGAACCTTCTTCCCTTCTAAGCCCTGTCCCCTGTTGTGGGACCCAAGAGCTACATTTGCCCACAGGCTCCACAATAGACTTCTGGAACGATTGAACTTGCTCCACTGACAGAGGACCGCAAAGCTGAGCCTGGAGGCTGCTCAGTTCCCCGTGACCATCACCTTCATCCTGCTGGTTTCACTGAAGGGCCCATTGGCCAGTTTTCATCAGGCATAGTAAAGAAGTTCATGCCTGCTTCAGCCATTCAGCTAGAGCAAATGATCAGGGTAGAGCAGGAGGTCAATTCAGGTGTCCTGTGTGGATGGGGTGGGGGGCAGACGGGGGCATGGATAGTAGGAGGTGGGGTGTTCTGGTATAGACAGTGGTGGGGGCAAACAGGAGCATGGATGGTGGGGGCGGGGGTCCTGGCATGGGTGGTGTGGAGAGACAGACACCAGGTTATGACATGGTGGGCTGCGGGGCTGAGAATTGCTGTGGGGTCTGGGAAATGATTGACTCTTTTACACTGGGAGTATCTTCCCTGCATTCTCCAGTCACTGTGAGTCAGGCTTTGCCCCAAGGAAAAATTGTCACTTCTTACCTCTTAGGGTCCTACATAGACTGGTCAGTTGATTTTGTTCTTACAATGCCAGGCAATGGTCGGAAAGCTTCACACTGCACTTTTGATTTACATGATCAGGTGGCAGGGTACACAGGCTTCCCTTGGAATTCCCAGACCTGTGCTCTGAACACGGATGCAAAGTCAGAGCAAGGAGGTTGCAGCTCAAACCAGGGGCTCGGAGGAAGGATGCTTCATCCTCAGGCAGCATGGGGAGTGGCAGCCAGCATGAGGAACTCTGAGGGGTGAGGCTGCCCCTGTGCCTTCCACATGCTGTCAGCACCACTGCCAGGACAGGAAAGAAGCAACTCCAGGCAGCCTTGGGGCTCGGGAACCACAGCCCTTC
>NW_008340118.1:2306-3401 GCF_000622305.1 Nannospalax galili | reverse complement strand
CTGAGGCCTGGGAGTTGTGATGGGCTGGCTGCTTAGCAACTTCTAAGAGGCAAATGGGGAAGGGGAGGGGGAGGGGGAGGAGGAGGGGGGGGAATGTGTTTCCAGGTTTTTTAGATCTGTCACATCCCTAGACACATAATTTCTTACTATATGCTAAATACGTATCCTTATATTTACAGACAAGTATCCCAGTCACCACTCATCTAAAAAGCCCCATTTTCAACAAATGGAGACTATCAAGAGTTCCGCAACGGAACCGCTACACCTAAGGCTCAGGGAACATAGTGGAACAGGGTAGACAGCATACAAATGCATCTCTCAGCTCTCACCAACAAAGCTTCCTCATGCAACAGGGAGGATGATTAACGCAGAAGGCCACAACTGGTCAAAGTGTTGAGAATAAGAAATTACAGAGTGCGTATTCTTGGACAGAATCCATATATTCAACCTCACCCACCCAGTGCTCAGGGACCATTTCAGAAGAGGGACAGAAAGATTATAAGAGCCAGGGGTGATTCATGACCACAAGAAAACAGTCTTCCAGGCTACTGGGAACTTGCTCATATGAACTTAGAGCAATGGTGTCAGCATGCGCAAGACCCATGCAGACTAAATCAGACAAAAACATAGCACAGAACTGGGGAAACTGGCAGGAGATCCCAACCTTAGCAGATGAACTATTGGCAGCTGATCGCTGCTGGGTGAGGGGGAGTTGATGTCTAAGGGACTGATGCTTAAATAAGGTAGACAGGCTCCAGTGGATGAACTCACACTGAGGGACATCTGGGGACACAGGCTTGACTTCATAGGCCTTAAAATATATGACAGAATGCAATGAAGTCCTGTGGGGGGCTATGGGGACTGCAGAATGGAGAGGGGGTGCTAAATATGATTAAGATGTATGAAATGTACAAAAATTTTAAAAATATACATTGAAAAACAAAACAGTCTAAAACAAAATTAAATGAAAGATGAATAAAAGCAAAACCATCCACATGCAAATGTCTGCTGCCTTTTTTAAAGCCCTAAAAAGCCTTACTTCCTGGGGCAAGTATCTCCTTCCCCTTTCTGCCCTCTTTCCTAACCTCTCCCTCC
>NW_008340118.1:0-1107 GCF_000622305.1 Nannospalax galili | reverse complement strand
GGCCTCTGTGAGTTCAAGGCCAGCCTGGTCTACATAGTGAGTTCCAGGACAGCTGGGGCTACAGGGAGACCCTGCTTTAAAAAGACAAAAAAATAAATAAATGCATAAAATAAAACTTTCCCTAAGACCAGTGGATGGAAGCTGCGTCAGCACTACGTAGCGGAGGTGCTGTCTGGCTTCTTGCAGAGAGAAGACTGGTGGCAAAGTGGTGCAGGCACCACATGGGGGAAGCGGGGGAAGAAACCTAGTGTAGAAGGGCCAGTGCTACCATGGCTGGGAACATGCTTCCATGCAGGAAGAGTCTGCACACTGGACTAGTGTCAAAGGCTTTTCAAGAACCTCAGTCATCAATGGGAGACCCAAGCAGCAGTTGCCATGGGACCCCGAGGAGGGCCTGGACACAAAGGCATCAAAACTCCTGGACCATCTCATAAAGGATCAGCTTGAAGACATGCAGATCAGTGACGGGCCATTCAGATGTGGTCCCGGGTTCCCTCAGGCCACACCCTGCATCCTTCCTGTCTGTCTTCTGCACCTTGGGTTGATCAGGAATGTTCTCTCTTGTAATTCATCTAGAACAGAGGCTTCACCTTCAGAGTAGCAGCTAAGCTCAGCCCAGCCGAAAAGATACAGACTTAATATGTCATTAGTGCTTTGGAACATGCACATAGAAATCTCAATTAACCTAATCTGCAGGTCAGGAGGGATTCTGGGTTAAAAAGAAAGCACAATGCTGATTTCCTGTGTACCCTACAGGGCTTGAAGACAGAATTCAGGTCACAGTGATTAGTCATAATAACAGGAGAAAACAGCACACTTCTGAGAGGACTGTGTGAAAGGACGCCTAAAGGCCAAGCACCAGGCAGGGTCTGAGGAGGCCTTTCTGGCCAGCTGCAAAATCACTTTTGCATTTCCTAATGATCACTTTCTAGATGACAGGAGATCAGTCCAGTGCACTCCTCTCTACCCAGAGGATAGCGGGCTGGCCCACGTTTGGGTTCATGTCAAGGTGAGCATCAGTGGCGATGAATCAGTGCACCTGGACACAGACCAGGAACAAGGGTAACAAGATGTCTCCCAGCCTCTGGTCTCAGCTTTCTGGGCAGT
>NW_008340117.1:22614-23973 GCF_000622305.1 Nannospalax galili | reverse complement strand
TATATAAAGGCACCTGTAAAGCCTCCATAGAGACCAGAGAAGGGTGACAGACCCCCTGGAACTGGAGTTATAGATGGTTGTTAGTGGCTGTGTGGGTGCTGGGAATCTAACCCCGGTCCTCTGCAAGAGCAGCCAGTGCTCTTAACCACTGAGCCATCTCTCCAGCCCACAAGATTTCACTTTCTTTAAGAGTACAGGTCAGTTGTACAGCCATCCCATATTCTGGATTTCTCTTATGACTGTCTTCAACCTTAATACACCTTGCTCCATGTCAGCAATATTGATGGTTTGGGTCACACAACCACTAGGGGTCCTCTACTATGCAGTGAGAACAGAATTCTGATCTCTGTCCTTAAATACCAGTAGCAGTGTCACATATCACAACAATAAAAATGTCTCAAAACAATGGCAAATATCCCATGGTAATTACCTCCTAGACACTTTTGTCAAGGATACTAGCTGACAGTGTCCTTGTTAAGGAATTTATTTCTTCAGAAGAGTCATAATGTCATGTTGTGTGAACTGCTGACAGTGACCATATGCTCAGTACCTTGCATAGGAGGATTGTAAACAACTATTTATTCTGGTGGTACTTTAAGTAAGTCTGTGTGATCATCCTGTTGCCCAATAATCTTCCAAGCACCGACTTTAGCATACACTGATGACTCCGTAGTTCTCCGGAAGTCAACACCCTAAGGGCTGCTCAAGGGAGCTTTCCTTATGCCCCTGCCCGCTGAAATTTTCCTGGAAAACAAAGGGCTTTCCCTTTTCTTCTCCTCTCCCTTTTCCTTCCTTAAATATTACTACTGATGATTTTTTAAGTTAACTGGCGGGGTAAGATGGTGGATCATAAGCCTTGTCTATGCAGCGGATACCACATAGCTGGCATAGGCACAGTGTGGACCAAAGCGCCTTTTCCAGTGATCCACATAGAGAGGCACAATCCCCAGGGATCTTCGACCAGGAAGCAGCTCCCGGAATTGCCTGCCAAAACAGCCGGTGCCACAACAGGCAGTGCAAAACAATGGCCTGACTTGCCTGGTCATGAGAGCTACTCCTAAGCCGAGATTACTTCAGTGACCCCATCCCAGGGGTGAATGATCAACTACTGTCTTCACAAGCGAACTTCACACCAGAGCAGCTCTGGGAATCTCAGACTGAAGAACCTGACTGGTGAAAAACAATTACATAGGCTGGAATGGGGTAGGGTAAGTGCTAGGCTACCACTACAAACACAGACCAGCCAGGGAAAACAATCCTCCTCTCCTGCCATCATCACCATCATCACCATCATCATCATCACCATCATCACCATCATCATCATCATCATCATCATCATCATCATCACCATCATCATCA
>NW_008340117.1:18578-21840 GCF_000622305.1 Nannospalax galili | reverse complement strand
CTATAAAAATAGTCTACAGTTCTACATCTATAATACAAATTAAAATTGAAGACTCATTCATCCTAACACAACAAAGATAACACAGAGAGTACAACAACCCACCACGACACATTCCTAACCTCCCAACTCTCCTATAATAGAAGCCAGAATCACCACGACAGCTGAAATGTCTGAGAAAGAATCCAGAGTCTTACTTTAATTTGTAATTTCTTAATTTTGATTTTATGTGTATGAGTGTTTTGCTTGAATGTATGAAAGTGTACTGGTGTCATGCAAAGTCTGAAGAGGCCAGGAGAAGTTGTCAGATCCCCAGAACTGGAGGAACAAACGGTTGTTAGCTGCCATGTAGGTGCTGGGAATTGAGCCCAGGTGCTCTGGAAGAAGGGTCAGTGCTCTTAACCACTGAACCATCTCTCTAGCCCCCTAGAATTCTACTTTTAAAAACAGATGTACAAACTAAGGAAATCTCCCTAAGATCCTGACAAGACAGTCTCCTACGTAAGCAATACAGTCAGTGAACTGGAAAAGAAAGTCCAAAATACAGAAGGCAAATTCAACAAGCAAATTGAAAGACTGGAGAGAAAAACAAAACATTAAGTTCTTCAAATGAAAGAAACAATCAACTAAGAAAACCACATCAGAGAGAGTCACCAGCAGACAAGCTCAAACAAAGAATGAATTTCAGGAATGGCAGACAAGCCAAGACAGTACTACACTCAGACACACATAGAGAAAAAGAAGGAACATGACCAATTCTTCCAGGACATCTGAAGCACATTGAAGAATCCAAACTTTAGAATCCGTGGGGTAGAAGAGAGAGCTGAGATAAAATCAAAAGGAACGGATTAATTATTTAATCCAATCATGCAGAAAATTTCCAGTTTAGAGAATGAAGTCAATACCCAAACATGACAGGCATTTAAAACTTCAGGCACACATGACCAGAGATTGAGCTCTCCATGATACATCATAATTAAGATGTGGAAAATACGAAGTAAAGAAACAATACTAAACCCTGTAAGAGAAACACTAACTCACAGATAAAGGCTGGATTATCAGAATAACTTTATATCTTTTGTTAGCAACCCTAAGAGTCAGAAAAGTATGGGCTGATACATTTCAAGCTTGGAAGGTAAATAAATGTCAACCAAGGTTACTATACCCAGGAAAGTTATGTTTCAAAATTGACAGAGAAATAAGGATAGCTCAAGATAAACCTAACTTAAGGAAATCTATGACAACCAACCAGCAATGCAGAAAATTCTTAAAGGAATAATCTACAGGGAGGAGGGAGAAAGACTCTCTCATCCACAGGAACATGTGAAAGAATACATCCTATGAAAGAAGCAAACGAACAAAAACCCAGGAAAGTTATGTTTCAAAATTGACAGAGAAATAAGGATAGCTCAAGATAAACCTAACTTAAGGAAATCTATGACAACCAACCAGCAATGCAGAAAATTCTTAAAGGAATAATCTACAGGGAGGAGGGAGAAAGACTCTCTCATCCACAGGAACATGTGAAAGAATACATCCTATGAAAGAAGCAAACGAACAAAAAGGAGCTGTAAAAGAATCAGTCGTGTCCAACACAGCAGACCACTAAGCCCCCAAGACTAACAGGAGGAGGAAAGGAAATGTCAGTAACCCAGCCAACCAGAATATTGCCTAACAAAACCATAGCAAGTAATAAGTCCCTTTCAATAATAGCCTTACCTGTAAACGGACCCAACTCACTAATGAAAAGGTGCAGACAGGGTGCGGTGATGCAGATCTTTAATCCCAGCACTCGGGAGGGAGGCAGAGGCAAGCAAATCACTGTGAGGTTGAGGCCATCCCAGTCTATATAGCAAGTTTCAAGCCAGTTTGGGCTACAAAGAGACTGTCTCCCCTGCCCCCAACCCCCCAAAAAAGACACAAGCTGACTGGATTAAAACCCAAGCAGCACCAACTACCTATTGTTTCCAAGAAACATACACAGCTAGCAAAGATGTCCAAACCAGTGCCAGCAGGTACAGCTATTCCTATATCTGATAAAGTAGCCTTCAAAACAAAACTATTCAAACAAGATAAAGAGGGCCAAAGTGTATTAATGAATATTAATAAAGGGACATCATTTGTGAAGCTATGACAGTTGTAAGCATTTACATACAAAATACTGGGGCTCCTCATTTCATAAAACAAACAGTAGCAGGCATAAAAGATAACATAGGTCCTAAAACAATAATACAGGAGACTTCAATATACTACTTTCATAGTTACACCTGTTTCTCCAAACTGAGAATCAGCAAGACCCCACCCTTAGATGAAGAGCTACAGGAAACCAATGGCTGCTGAGAAAGGGAGAATCTTGTTTTCTCCAGGGACAAGGTCCCTAACAGGTTAATAGGTTACCTGATCCCAAACGGTGAGCCCCAAACACATGTACGTAGGATAACATTCCAGGCTGCAGAGATGGCTCAGTGGTTAAGAGCACAGATTGCTCTTGCAGAGGACCTGGGTACAATTCCCAGCACCCACATGGTGACTGACAACCATCTGTAGCTCCAGTTCTAGGGGATCTGACACCCTCTTCTGACCTCCGTGGGCATTGCACAACATGGGTGCACTTACACACATGCAGGCAATATACTCATGCATAAAATAAAAATATAATAAATAAAATATTTTTTAAAAAAAGTAACATTAAATGGACTCACTAGGTATATATACACACACATACATACTCACATCTATAAACGAAGATGTCATGAATTTGAGAGGAGGGTGAGGGGACATGGGAGGAATTGGAAAGGGGAAGGAGGTTTGAAATGATATAAATACAGTACTCATGTATGAAATTTTCAAAAAATAAAAGTACAAAAAATAAACAAAAGGCAAGAAAAAGAACATACCATAGACCAACTGGATTTAACAGATACCTGCAGAATATTCAACCTGACAGAGAGGGAATACATATTCTTCTCAGTAGCACATGGAACCTTCTCCAAAATTGGTCACATCATATGCCACAAAGCAAGCCTTAAAAATAAAAAAATAAACTGCGATAATTCCTTATACCCTATCAGACCAGAGTGAATTGAAAGTAGAAACTTCAAGAAACTAGACAAATACTTGGAGGCCTGACAACATACTTTAGAATAAATAGTGGGTCACTGAAGAAATGAGGAGGAACTCTAAAAACATCCTAGAGTTAATGGAAACAAGAGCACAACCTGATACAGGCAGGGCAGTTTTAGAAGCAAAGTGTGTAGCTATAAGT
>NW_008340117.1:13987-18568 GCF_000622305.1 Nannospalax galili | reverse complement strand
AAAAAATCAGAAAGATCCCTAATAAATAACCTAACAATGTAATTTAAGGCTCTAGAGAAACAAATTTTGGAGTTGGCTCAGTGGTTAAAAGAACTTACTGCTCTTACCGAGAATACAGGTTCAGTTCCAAGTACCCATATGGCAGCTCACAACTGTTTGTAACTCTCATTACAGGAGATTTAATGCCCTCCCCTGGCCTCCATGGACATCTGCACTTACATGGTGCACATACTACAGTTAGGCACACACACAGACACATAAAATAAATAAATACATCTTTTTTTCAAAGGAAGAACAATACAAAGAATCAGAGTTGGATCTTTGCAAAGGTTGACAAGATTGACAAATCCTTACCCAAACTAACAAAAAGTGAGACACAAATTATTAAATTTATAAACAAAAGAGAGTCACTGCAACAAACTCTAGTAAAATCCAGAAGATCATTAGGGGATACTCTGAAAACTTACATTCAAAAAAGCTGAAAAGGTGAGATAAAACGAATAACTTTATTAACACACATGACCACCCAAATTAAATTCATAAGATATAAATAATTAAATTAATCTCACAACAAGCAATGGAATTGAAGTACTAATTAAAAGTTTCCCTCTAAGAAAACTAAGATGAGATGGATTTACTGCTGAATTCCAATAAAATTTTAAATAAGGTCTCATACTAACACGTCTCAAACTGTAACATAAATTAGAAAGGGAAGGAAAACTAGCAAATTCATTCTGCAAAGCCAGTGTTACCCTAATAACAAAACTAGATAAAGGCGTGTGTGTTTGAGAGAGAGAGAGAGAGAGAGAGAGAGAGAGAGAGAGAGAGAGAGCAAATTTCCAAACACAGATGTGAAAAATTCTCAACAAAATACTTGCAAACTCAATTCAAGAGCATATGAAGATTACATGTATCATGATCAAGCAAGTTTCATCCGAGATGCAGGATTGGCTCAACATGCAGAAATAAAGGAATGTAACATGCTGTACAAATAATGTTAATGACAGAAGCCACATGACCAACAAAGTTCAACATGCATTCATGATTAAAGTACTGGAGAAATTAGGAACAGATGGGGCACACCTCAAAACAATAAAGGCTCTGTGACAAACCTATAGCCAATAGTATACTAAGTGGGGAGAAACTGAAAGCATTTCCTCTGAAATCTAGAACAAGACAAGGGTGCCCACTGCCACTCTTCTTACTCAATATCATACTCAAAGTCTTAGCTTGAGTAAGTATTAAGAGAAAGAAGATATACAAATGAGGAAAATAGGAGAGAAAGAAGCCAACCTACCCACCATCACAGCCTTAAAGAAAACTGACTCTCCCTTTCCCAGCAGCTACCAATTACCAATAATTCCTTAGCTGGGGCTGGGGTTTCTTGCCTACTCCTCCATCCGTAGTGAGTTTTTGTGTAGCTTGCTCTTGTGCAGGTCTTGTACGTACTGTCATAAGCACTGTAGGTTCCTATGTGCAACTGCCCTGTGGTGTCCGGAAAACAGTTTTCTTATATTAAACTACCACCTCTGGTTCTTAGATTCTTTTTGTTCCCTCTTCCACAATGATCCCTGAGCCTTGGGAGGAGAGGATGTGATATAAATGAAAAAATATCTTACTAGTGCTGAACCTGTCCCTGATGGGCCAGGGGGAGCCCATTCATACACATGAATTAAAGGCTGTTTGTTATGAAAACATAAAATACATGGCTAAAATCAGAACTGTATAAAGCATAGAGACTGCTCACTGCTATCTCCTCCACTCCTTTCCCTTTTTAAAAAGTTTTTTATTTTTATTTTTGTTTTGGTATATGTGTCTGTGTCTGTATACATGTGTGTAGGTCTGGAGACCAGAAGAGGGTGTCATATCTCCTGGACCTGGAGTTACAGATGGTTGTGAGCCTCCTGATAGGGGCAGTGGGAACTGAATTCTGGTCCTCTGCCCTCATAACCACTGAGCCATCTCTCTAGCATGTCCACTCCTTTCTCTGCCTGTGCTGGATAGCTTTAGTGTCAACTTGACACACCTGGGTTGAGGGAGCCTCAATTGGGGAATTGCCTCCATAGGACTGGCCTGTGGCCATGTCTGTGGGGCACCTTCTTGATTGTTGAGTGATGTTGGAGGGCCCAACCCACTGGGGGAAAGCAAGCTGAGCAGGGGCCAGGGGAGGAAGCAAATAAGCAGCATTCTTCCATAGCCTGTGCTCTAGCTCCTGCCTCCAGGTTCCTGCCCTGAGTTCCTACCTTGGGCTCCCTCAGTGATGAACTGCGACCTGGGAGATGTAACTCTTTCCTCCCAAAGTTGGTATTGGTCAGAGTGTTTTGTCACAGCAATTGAAAAGGAACTAGAAGAACCTTATAAAAATACAGTTTAAGCAACTCACTAATCACTTCTTCAGGATCATACTCAAATTTTCACACCTCTACCTTGAACCTTCTTCTTTATATTTGAAATTCACATATCCGCTATTCTAACAAGTTCTCTTCTCCTGTTAATCCTATTATGTGAAGTCTTTCTTGATTATGGCTCTCTTTTCTCAAATAAGCATGAGTTGCTTCCATTGAAGATTCTTTAGGATATTATTAATGTTTTAACTAATCTCTGACACTGCCTTTGTAAAATATGGCTTCACAGGTCTACCACTTGGGGTATTTGACTGAAGGGAACCATATTTTAAGTCATCCTTAATCTTGCTCAGTACTGTCCAGAATGTGAATTCTCTCTTTGTTCCATACATCTATGTATCTACTACCCACCTGCTAGTCTCGTTGTGGCCATCTTGACTAACAGATCAGCTCCTACAGCATCATGGTGCTGTGTTCACACAACCCTTATTTTACATAATAGTGCTCCCCAAACCCAAGAGTGTGAAGGGTGATGATTTGGATATATCAAAGAGAAGCCACAAAATGTTTCTAAGAGCAAAGAAAAATTTATCATCATGAACAAATTTGGAAAGAAATATGGTGAAGCCGCTAAGATATTTCACAAGAACAAATCTTCTATTAATTATGAAGACAGAAAAACAAATTTGTATGAGTTTTGTTGCTGTACCTCAGACTGTGAAAGCGACAACTACAGTGTGTAAGTGCTTAGACACAATGGAAGGGAATGAGATCACGGATTCTTCATGACTGTGGTGGGGCATCCATTGGGAGTCTCAGAATGTAACCCTATGGATGGAGTTAAACTACTGTATGCTGCTTTGAATTAGTGGACCTGTGTTCTCAGAGGAAATTTCTAGAAGAGGTGTTGTGGGGTCAATGTGCCCATTGTAGAGGCAGTTACGTCATAGCCTGCCATGCCCTTCAAAGGTCATACCCTTGTTTTTCCACAAGCAAGAAATACACATATTTGCTCTTTTTACAGCCTTGCCTGGAGAGCTGATTTGCTTTCGAGTTTTTGCCACCCTCACAGTTGAAAAAATGGTATCTATGACACATTGTTCTTTCTCCCAGGTTGGTGTCGTCAACACTGTCCTGAATGACAGCAACTGTGAACACCCCCAGGAGACCCTCACAATATGGGCTCATTAACAATTACTCATGGAAAGAGGGGGAAGGCTTATGAATTGAAGTTTAAGGGATCCCACCTTTCCCCAAGGGTATAAGCGGTTAACAAGAGCTGGGAAGGGCAGGCCTGGGTGCAGCAGCCTGTAACTTGCCCATGCTCCTACCCCTCACCCTGATCCTGTTAGGGACCTCCAATAAACTCACTTATTCACCAGTTGGACTTGGGTGGACTCATTTCTTTGGTTTGTCATTGCCCTCTCTTATCTGGGGTGAACAGAAAGTGACTCCCGGAGTCTCATAAAGGTCTTGTAATTCATGGCCATTTTATATTTTCATGTATCTTTTCTCTTCTTTCCTTTTTTTTTTTTTGGCTTTTTTGAGACAGGGTCTCCCTGTAGCCTCAGCCAACCTGGAACTCACTATGTAGACCAGGCTGGCCTTGAACTCACAGAGATCTGCCTGCCTCTGTATCCCGAGTGCTAGGATTAAAGGTGTGCACCACCACGCCTGGCCCCATGTATCTTTTCTTATGCTTGAGAGCCGTTTATCTCATGTGATTTTTAGAAACCTGTCTCTTTCTTCAGAGTTACACATCAGGTTGGCTGCTTTTACTTTTACCTGGTTTCTGAAAGAGCCTTCTTCCTGCTGTCTGCACTGTAGTCCCTCTGCTCTCAATTACCCATGTACATTCTTAACTTGGCAGTCAAATTCATCTTCAAACACTTCCATAAGACTCTATAACTAAGGCTGCAGTTCAGTTGGTAGAGTACAAACCTATGATCCCAGCACTCAGGAGGTGAATGCTGGAAAATCAGAAGTTTAAGAGTCTCCTTGGTTCCATAATGGGTCTAAGGCCAACTTGTCTACATGAGACCCTATAGCAAACCAGCAAACAACCCCATCATTCTATTTATTTATTTATTTGTTTTTTTTGTTTGTTTTCTTATTCATTCATTTATTTATTCATTCATTTATGGAAATGATGAAGATGGAATTTAGGAAGCTTTCCACCGCCTAACTATATATCACAATTCGTTTCTCTCTTTCTCTCTCATTTTTTGCTTTTAGC
>NW_008340117.1:11517-12347 GCF_000622305.1 Nannospalax galili | reverse complement strand
ACATCTGTTCAGGTCTTTATTTATTCACAATGGAATTACATCCTAATAAATCCATTCTAAATTGAAAATACTGTTAAGACAAAAACATATTTAATAGTCTTGGCCTATCAGCATCCTAGCACTGCCTGGCCCACGTTATACATACTCAGAACACATTAGCTTACATTTGGGCAAAATTCTGTAGCACAGGATTATTTTCTATTGAAGAACTGATTATCTTTTATAATCTATTGAAAAAGTACTGGCCATACAGGACACTGCAGAGTGCTGGTTGTTGACTCTGAACATCTCACCACCTGGCAGCTGAAGTTTGCTTCTGCCCAGCATCATGAAGGAATTATGTACACATATTGCTTGTGCAGAAAAAGATATGAATTCAAAACATCGCATTTAGTTTCTAGTTGGTATCATTGTCACACTACGGCAAAGTAAGAATATCATAAACTAAGCCATCACAGGTGAGGGATATTTGCATATTAATTGTGGCTGTACTATGGCTCTGGGCATGCTGCTCTTCTTGTGGAAGGAATATATAACTCACAGAGCTTATTCTCTAGCCCTTTTGTGTCTAGGCGGAAAGATGTGCAAATACCAAATATTAGTCTAGTAGTATAATAGCCTACAAATAAAGTAGCAAGAGAGAGAGAGAGAGAGAGAGAGAGAGAGAGAGAGAGAGAGAGAGCACTCATTTCATTGAGATCAGGGAGGGTTCAGAAATAAATTGAGGATAATCTAAACAGACAAAAATTATTTTTGTAAAATATAATAGGTTAATTTTATTCAAATATTCAAATTACTCAAAGAATAATATTTTCAAAATGTCATACTAA
>NW_008340117.1:6347-11301 GCF_000622305.1 Nannospalax galili | reverse complement strand
AGCACTTTGTAAAGTGAAGCAGAATCTAATTTATCTCTTAAGTTGACTGGACTTTTGTCCTTGGTTGGCCTGTGCCTGCTATGATTGATTTTCTATTGCTATACTTTAGTCTTATCTTTTGCTGGGTCACTTGAGGAGGATGGACACAGTGCAGCTCCCAGTGACTATGGCTGTCTGGTCACTGTTCCCAACTCCGTGCTAAGGTGGTATCCGAACCTAAGGGAGATCACAAGGGTGCATTTCTTCCAAGGTGTTTTAAAGGTATGGACAGGACATCTTTTGCCTGTTTGACCTAGTGGACTTGTTCTATTGTCATCGCTGAACACAACCAAAAGAGCCAAAATCTCAAGCTTAAGGTTACACACATGCACACACATACGTGCACACACATGCACCTCCATGATGCACAAAGGGGCTAGTGTGGGTGTTCACACAATAGTGAAGTTCAAAAGAACTCCATAGGAGCCCAGTTCAATAGTGCACACCTTTATTCCCAGCACTCAGGAGGCAGAGGCAGGTGGATATCTGTGAGATAAAGACCAGCCTGATCTACACAGTGAGTTCCAGGCCAGCTGAGGCTATAGGGAGACCTTGTAAAAGCCCACTCAATGGGAGGAAACTCAAGTGTAGGTACTGTAAACATAACCAAATACACATGGCTGGAGTGGTCACAGATCTTAGAGAAAACCCCAAGACTGTCACATCACTAGACTAATGTGATTTCCTACTATGTGCAAAATATGTATCCTTTTATTTACAAACATATATCACAGTATCCACTCATCAAAGAAGCTTCTTTAGTACCAGATGGAGACTATTATAGAGTATCATAAGTGGCCACACACAGACTAAGTGGCACATCTGGACTGAAACCTCTACACCTAAGGCTCACAGAACGTAGAACAATGGGCAAGGAAGACAACAATGAGTATCTCAATTCTCATTAATGAAGTTTCTTCATGCAACAAAGGGCCAGGAACACAAAAGATAATGAATGACCAAAGTGTAGAGGCTAAGAATTTGCATCTCCCTCATGCAACAGAGGGTCAGAAACACAAACGGTCACTTCACCCACCTAGGACTCAGGGACGTTGCAGAAGAGGAAGAGCCAGGGAAGAGATGCATGATCATATGCAAACAGAATCCTACGAGCTCCTGGAACCTGCTCATATGATTCTATGGCAATGGTGTCAGCATACACAAGTCCCATGTAAACTCAGGCAGACAAAATCCCAGCATAGAACTGGGAAAGTGAGCATCAGACCCCAATCTTATTTGAAGACATATTGGCAAGTGATTGCTGCTAGGTGGAGAAGAGCTGATCTTCCTCAAACAAGGAACTCTAGATAGGCTGACTAGATTTCAGTGGATGGACTTGCACTGGGGAACATCTGGAGATACTGATGACACAGTAGGCCTTAACAGGGATGAGAATAAATGGGCTCCAGTAGGGGGACTATGGGAGGGTGCCAGTCGGGATGGGGGTACAAGGATGATTAAGATTGTTTGAGATGTTCTGTATGAAATACACATACACACACACACACAAACCCCTCAATAAAAACAAATTGAAAGAAAGAAAGAAAGAAAAAGAAAGAAAGAAAGAAAGAAAGAAAGAGAGAGAGAAAGAAAGAGAGAGAGAAAGAAAGAAAGCAGGTTGAACACAGGGAACAAGCCAGCAAGCAGCGTTCCTCTATGGCTCGTGTTTCAACTCCTGACTCCACGTTCCTGCCCTGAGTTCCTAACTTGGGCTCCTTCGGTGATTAACTGTACCAAGAGATGTAAACCAAATAAACCCATTCCTTCCTCACAAACAAACAAGCAAAAAAAGAACACAGATCTCAACTGGAGTGTTAGGGTATGAGATCTAAGGGGAGAATGGATCTGAAATGGACAAAAAGTAAAATCGAGACAGTCATAACAGTGATCACTGCTACCAGAAAGATGCTTTTTAAGGACACTAATTTGCATATACATGTAAAAATAAAATATAATAAAATACATGGTTAAAATATTCATAAGCAAAGTATATAAATATGTTGCTTACATTTTATTGCTTATGTTTAAATTTACTTTTGCTTCCCAGGTAATTACCATTTTACCCTTAAATCTCTGACTTGGCACCTCCTTCTGAAGTTTTACTTTATTATTATATTTCGTTTCCTCATTTCACAGTGGAAGATAATGAAGCACTGGTAGTTAAAGTTCTAAAAACTATTTGTAGCTACATATATCATAGAGAAATGCATCTTTTCAATTAATGATGATAAGGGCCTCAGAAAAATTATAGCTCATGTTTATAATTTATAGTTTAAGAGTTAAGGAAATCTATTACGTAAGGCAAATTTAAAAAGTTCACTTTGTTTTGACATAGTTTGACCCCTTGACACTTTGTAAGTGGTCTACAGAGCAACTGTAATGGTCTCACTTGTTAGAAATACAAATTCTCAAGCGCACCTTAAACCCAGGTGTCACAATATGCATTTTGGCAAATATTCCATGTGATCTGTGCACAGCAACCTTTTACGGGCACTGCAGGCCTCCACAGAGGCCCCAGGAAGAGAAATTACTGCAGAACCAGGCGCATGAAAGGAAGAGACACAGGAGGAGCCATGGGCTTGAATTAAAAAGTTAATGTATGCTTCTCATTGTATAATAAGAATCTGAACTCCAACATCACCACAGTGTATCCTTGAAGGATTGTCTTAGGCTTCAAGCAATGGAGTCACTTTTACAAAGGAAATCTGATCTCCCTATCTGTTAGCTTTTGTGTTCCACTCACTGGTGAGTTAGATCAAACAGGCATTTATTTGTTTGACTTTATTCATCATTCATTCAAAATTTGTTACCTCAAAAATCTCACAGTACGAATGTCAGACCCCTTGAGACATGACTGCTGAGACATACCCCTAACCAGAAGGGAAGACCCCATCATCCTCTCTTAAGATTGATTTTATTGCTGCAAAAGTGTCTCCTCATTGTGACATTATTTGTACTAAGAGACAATGACAGAGGCACTGGTAATTACCTCAGTGACAAGACTCCTTGCTAAAGGAATGACAGAATACAGGTATGTGAAAAAGGACATAACTATTTAACTTTTTAAGTAACAAAGAACATGCCATACCCACAGCGCATCCCAGACATCCCTCCTCACAAGGCACACAGTCTTCATGGTCTGAATCTTGGACTTCACCTGTACAGTGAGAAGAGCAGAAAATATCTCATTTCCACTGGGTGGAGACATATTGTTTGCTACGAAAATACTTTGTTGTGTAGTTTGTTTTAAATTAAACAATTGAACAATTATGAAACCCCAAACCATCCTTCAGGAGGTCATGTATTTTAAAAATCTTCTTATATAATTTCATATATTGGATCAGCTTGATTGGGTACAAATAGAAAATGTTGAACTATATTGTATATAACTAGTAGTTTTTTGTTTTGTTTTATTGAAATAGGGTCTTGCTATGCATCTCTGGCTGACCTGGAACTCACTATATATCCCAAGATGTCCTTAAATTCATGGCAATCCTCCTGACTTTGCCTCCTGAGTGCTGCGATTACAGGCATATACCACCATGCGTGGCCATATAACTATGAAGTGAAGCTAGTAGATTTTTTTTATTAAATAAATCAGTTTTATGTCTGGGAAAGTGGAATTATATGTGTAAATGAACAGATTTTACATATGATCTACCAAACATATTTTAAATGTAAAAATATTTTACTATACTTATAAATCTTAAGGGGAAATTGAAATTAACGCCTTCATTTAAAGTATCTTGAAAACTTCTTCAGCAATGAGTCAGATATAACCCTCACATAGCATTCTTATATAAGAGAACAAAAGTAATGTTGCTTTTCTCTATCCTCTCCCAATACAGCAAAGGAATTAACAACCACATACATTTAAATATTAAGAGCATTTAAATATTTTCAAGTAGTTATAGGTTGGTTGATTCTCATTATTTCTTTTAGCAACCTATTTTGTACTATGGTTTCCCCTTTACAGACAAAGACCTCAAGTCATGGAGAAATTAGATTCCCTTTGCCCAAAGTCTCATGCCTAGTAATTGTGAAGGAGAAAACTGTTGGCCAAGACACAGGGAACTCACTTTTTCTCCACAATATGCTGTCCATAAACCTCCCACTGATCACTTTCTATTTGATTGGCTATATCATGCAGACTTTTGATTTCTTTTTCTGGGGAAACTCAGGGAAAAGGTATAGAGGTGAGGAGAGGAAAGGGAAGGGAAGTTACCACTGCCCCCACTTGCCACCAGAGCTATCCAAAACCATTCCAAGTGCTGATATTAAGGCCAAGGTAAATAAATATTAAGGTCAAAGCCTCCTGAATGCCCTGGGGTATAGTCCCTTGCCCCATTTCCTGGCATTGGGCAGGGGCTCCAGGGCTGCCTCACCTCGTCTGCACTCCAGCTTCTGGCAGGTGTGGTTGGTGGGCACGATGAAGTAGCCACTCATGCATCTAGTGCAGACATGTGGGTTGTGGCAAAGCTCACATATGTCTGGGCAGGGCAGGCAAGTGTGCCCCTTGGCAGGATAGTGGCCCACAGGACAGCTCTCCCAACACTCCCCCTGGAACAATAAGCGCTCTTGGCCATGCTTGTCTAGGGGCGTCAGAGAGAGAAAATGCAGTCAGTCATGGAGCTAATATAATGTAAGACATTTTATTAAAAAGAGAAACAACTGAATGCTTTTGTTCTGAGGGGACTAAGAATATAAGAATGGATTTAATGAAAAGTGCAATATCTATATCCTTGCCATTGAAAAGTTTTCCTTGTGGGGAATCACTTTACAGTATCTTATATATTTGAGTGAACAGCAACTGCGATTTAAGATGATGCTGCAAAACTACAAACCATGCTCTGTGGATAACAACAATTCAAAATGTCCCCAAGGGCTTCTGTTGGTATAGGTGGACCTGCTCGGA
>NW_008340117.1:0-2288 GCF_000622305.1 Nannospalax galili | reverse complement strand
CCCCTCCCATAGACCCCCCCCGACTAGAATTCATATAATCTGTCATTTGTGTTAAGGCCTATCCTGCCAAGTTAGTGTTCCCAGATGTCCTTAGTGCAAATTCACCCACTAAGGTCTAGTCAGCCTATCTAGAGTCCCTCCCTTTAAGAAGATCAGCTCTTTCTCACCCAGCAGTAATAATGTCATTAATTCTTTAACTAAGATTGGGGCCTGCTGTTCATTTCCACAGTTCTGTGGTAGGTTTATGTCTGCTTGAGTTTGCATGGGTCTTGTGCATGCTGACACCATTGCTATATGAGAAGGGTCCCAGGAACCTGTAGGACTCTTTCCGTATGGTCATGTGCTTTCTCCCCGGCTCTTACAGTCATTCCGCCCCCTCTTCCACAATGGTCCCTGAGCCCTAGGTGGGTGGATTTTAATACAGGACTCCTGTCCAAGGACCCACACTCTGTAGACTATTATTCTTTATGTTTTCGTCATTTGTGATCTTTTGTATTCCTGGCCGTCTGTTGCATGAAGGAGCTTTATTGATGAGAATTGAAAGATACATTAATGTTCTCTTCATCCCTTATTCTATCTTCCATGAGCCTTAGGTGTAGAGATTGCATTGTAGATGTGCAACCTAGGCTTTGGGCAATTCACAGACAATCTCTGTGTGTGACCTGTTGTGGGACTCTAATAATCTCTGTCTGTTGAAAAAGAAGCTTCTTTGATGAGTGGTGACTGGGATATTTGTCTGTAAATTTAAGGTTCTATATTTTGCACATAGTAAGAAAATACATTTATCTAGGAATGTAACAGCCTCGGAGTTTTCTCTAAGATCTATGACTTCTCCAGCTATGTGTATTTGGCTAGGTTTTCAGAACCACACATGAGTTTCCTCCCACTGAGTGGGCTTTAAATCCAATTAGGTCATGCTGCCATTTCTCATCTTTTCATGGCACCTAACAGTAATTTTTTGTATAGGAGGGAGGGACACAATAAATGCTTAAGATGATAGATTAAATGCATCCCTTCAAGTAGAAAATATGGGGAAAATGTCAAAGAAGTTTTCCACGTAACTTGGTACAAGTGGTTATTTGTAAGATGGTTCAATCATTAGACATTTATTTCTCAACTAAACTTTTCTCTAATTCTGTGACATATGTGAAGATGTAGATTGTTTTAGATGTGATAATGACTTTAAATGCCTGGTTGCTTTCTTTTTTCTCTTCTCTTCTCGTCTCTTTCCTTCCTTTCTTTCTCTTTCTTTCTTTCTTTCTTTCTTTCTTTCTTTCTTTCTTTCTTTCTTTCTTTCTTTCTTTCTTTCTTTCTTTCTTTCTTTCTTTCGAGACAGGGTCTCTCTGTAGTCCCAGCTGGCTTGGAACTCACTACGTATATCAAGCTGATTTGGAACTCACAGAGATCCACTTGCCTCTGCCTTCCAAGTGCTGAAATTAAAGGAGTTTGCTACCATATCCTGCCCAATTTTTTTATATAAATAAAAAGGCTTTAAAAAGTGAAATGCTCATTTTAATGTTTTCTATTTAATAAGAAAGGTGGGGGCTGGTGATGTGGTTCAGTCGATAAAGTGCTTTCTTAGCATGTGTGAGGCCGTGGGTTTGAGCACAAGTCTCACATAAAACCAAATATTGTAGCACATGCCTATAATCTGCGCACTTGGAAGATGGAGGTAGGAATGTCATAAGTTCAAGGTCATTCTCAACTACATAGTGAGTTTGAGGTCCAGCATGTGATACATGAGATCCTGTCCCAAAAATAAATAAGAAAAGAAATCAAGAAACCCTGGGTAGTGGGACCATTGTATAATTGTATGTTTGCTGCATGCTGGTCTTGATGTTCTTCCCCCTGAACCCTACGTTCGCTCCAGCATCTGCTGTGCATCTTCTATATGCCAGATGCTGCCTTGTGCTCAGGCCATGGTGGAAACCAAGGTAGACACCATTCACTGTTGTTCTGGGGCATAGAGTCTTATGGACAAGAGAGTTCCTTAACAAAGATATGTGAGGTGACGCCTTGAGGCTAGAGAAACACAAATGCCCAGAGAAGTAGGCAGTGATATAGTAATAGTAATAATAGTAATGATGATGATAGAAACGGAAGTAAGAATATTTAAAATCATTGAGCGCTTACTATACCTCTAACCCTGTTCTATTTTTGTGCTGTATTTTGAGACAGGGTTTAATTGTGTAGTCTAAGATGGTTTTGGATTTACAATCTTTTTGCCTCCAGCTCCTGATTGCCGGGACTATGGGTATATTCCACTATTCCTAGAACTAGCCTTTTTC
>NW_008340116.1:0-804 GCF_000622305.1 Nannospalax galili | reverse complement strand
CCTCCTTTTGTCTTTGTTGTATGAGATTGCACCTTGCCAACGCTGTCCTTCTACCCGTTCATTTCATTTACTGTCAAATATGCATTTTAACTATGTTAATATCTGAATATAAACAATAATAACCCAAACCTACATCCTACTAATCTATTTTCATAATTATAAAAATCTAAATTTTCCAAAGAACACTCTTTTTGATATAACTTTTCCTCCACATTTCTTTAAAGCTCTTGGTTCTGGTAATTTCTGTAAAGAAATACACAACTGAATCATTTGGAGATGAACAAGGTGATGTAATCTATTCAGTTTCTAGCCCATTGTAAGAAGTCTGTGGAAAGTTTTTATACACAGGAATTGACATGGGTTGTGGCAGTTGAGACAGATAGGAGATAAATCACGAGAAGCATCTTACAGAATATTATGGACCTTATATTTTACAATCAAATTTCTATATTATATGATAATTATGACAGCATTGTAGATGATATTCTAATAATAGCAGCACTAGAGGATTGATCAGTGGGGAAAATTTAATGGTAGAAATGGAGCTATTAAATTTCACCCAATTAAAAGCGGATTATTAGAGGTTCTATAAAAAATTCTTGTGGCTCACGTCTATAATCCCAAGCACGTAGGAGGCTGAGGCAGGATTCTTATTTAGCACACATTCATTTTTAAAGTTAATAAAACTCCTTGTTTATTTTCACACATGTATGCATAGTATGTGAACAATGTTCTTTTTTAAAAAATATTTACTTTTTTGTATAAATGTTTTGCAGGCAAGTATGTGGTATTTAAGTGCACCCA
>NW_008340115.1:0-2298 GCF_000622305.1 Nannospalax galili | reverse complement strand
TCACAGCAATGCACAGGTAACTAATAAAGCACTCAGCTGTGCACTGCATAACCAAGAAAAAAGATACTGTCTGGGGACATGCAATCTTGGACATAATCGGTGTAACTGGCATGTGGAGGTCAGCTTAACTTTCCCTGGGTTTCACCTGCTGCTCGTCAGGGCCCAGCCTCTGTGCTAAACATTCGCAGTGCCATGGCACCTGTGCTAAGGGATGGCTGTCACTCTCTAACAGTGATCAATACCGATACTATTGTTATAAAAACAATGCACAGCCTTATTGACCTGATCTGCTGGACCGGAAGTTGGCTCTTTCAGGGAACACTGAAGAAGCAAGAAAACAGTTTCTCTCTCTGCTTCATTAAGTCTCCCATCCTGATTTCCAAGACAATATTACATTCGAAGTTAGATAAGGATATCTCCTATTACTTTTCAGAATCCAGAATAATATTAGCCACATTGATTTCTAGTCTCTCCTCCCCGCGTAGCTGTCAGACACATGTTCTCCTGGAGCACGCCCTGGGCACCTTGATTAATGCCCACTAGTGACTGTGTACTTACCTCCTTCCCACTGAGACTTTATTCTTGAAAAACAGATGTTGGACAGAGAGTGGAGTGCAGCTCCATGCCACTGGTCTTGATTGTGTGGACCAGTCAAAGTGGAAGTGTGCTACCGTGGAGCCTCTGATCATTACATGCTGATACACAGATGATTTTAAACCTCTGCTATGGCCTGAATATGAAGTGTCCCCATAGGCTCATGTGCTGGATGTTTGGTCTCCATTTGGAGGTGCTATTTGGGAGGTAGCTGAGACTTCAGGAAGCAAAAATTAGATGGAGGAAGTAGGTCACTGTGCACATGTCCCCGAGGCTGTATCTTACCCTGGCCCCTCAGGAGCAGGGGTTACAACGCCCTTTCTGTGGCAAAGGAACTACAGTGCCTGAGGAATCTCCAGGCCTCAAGCACCTCTGACAACTGCAAGGATTTGCCTCTGTCCACTTTCTGGCTTCTGGAAAGGAGGCCCACAGAAAGGGCATAGAAGGAAGCAAAAATCAGAAATCAGAGGCAGACGAAGAATCCAGGATAGATGATTTTAGCAAACAGTTTCTATTGAATGAGCCAAACATTAAAACGTGGCACGAAGGTCACATTACGTTCTATACATTATGCTAAATGTCTACCACAAATGTGCACTTATGTACTTATCAATTCAAAGACAGCTCTCCCTATTTTTCAAGGACACCCTCAATGAACCATTTCTACAAGAAAAACCTCCTGATCCTTGTGTCATTTACAGTGAACAGAGGTGAGGTAGTAATGTGTCCACCTGCCTGTTCCTCCAGAGCCTGCACCCTCCATCAAGGAGTCAAAAATCATTTCCTTCTTCTTACCTTGGACAGATGTTTGACACCTTCAATGCAGAAACTGTGGTAGGGCTGACATAGACTGACCTCTAAAACTGTTCAAGAACAGTCTATAATTTCTCCCAAATCTATTTCTCCCTCTCTTAGGCTCCTGGCCTGGGATTCAACTCACCACATTGAGGGATGGCTAGGACCAAGTACCTGGGTGTGCTCTGGTTGAGAAGCCCAGTGAAGCCTTTACCCGAGAGTCAGCATCAGCCAAACAGAGGAGTTGCCTTTGGGTGACTCCCACCCTCACGCTAGGAGAGCTTTAGCTGTTACGGTGTAAGGATGAGCCCTGTGTAATTAGCAGATCCATGAGTGGCACAAAGGCGGTCACCATTTTACCCTACTAGGGTTCAGATTGACTTAGTGTGTAGCCATGGTAACTAGAAGGGATTTGGGCATCTAAGTGGACAGCTTTCTTTGCAAAAATCCATGTGGCTGTGTCAGAGGGCAGCAAGAAGTGGGTGGCCCTGAAGATTCATCACTGGCCGAGGCCTGGTGGCCCTGAGAAAGCTGTCAGTGAGGGCTTCGAACAGTGAGGGATTTGAACAATGAGGGAATTGGCGGTGGGGTTTAGGAAAGGGAAACGAGATGAAGTGACAGGAAGTTCAGTCAAATTGCCACCTGCATTGACACAGGATATGGGAAATTTACTTCTTGAACTGGATGGTGAGATCCGGGATTTCCAGACCAAGTGTTAAAGGCTGGTACTCCTCAACTCTGTTTACAGTAAAGTATGAGAGGAAAGGACAAATGCAGAAAGCAGAGACAGCAGGAAGTGTTCTCCAGGGCGTGGGGAGACGGCTGGCCGGTAGAGTCACCCCCACATAAGCATCAAGACATGAGTCAGATCCTAGTACCCACCTAAAAGTCAGAGACAGGAGGATGCCC
>NW_008340114.1:0-830 GCF_000622305.1 Nannospalax galili | reverse complement strand
TATTGAACTCAATATAAGCCCTGTAAGACATAACATTGAATGAGTTTTTAAACCTTTCAAAAAAGATCTCCATTTCATTTTAGAATATGTTGTTCCTTGCAGAAAGACTCATTGTTTTAGCTACTAATACTGAGATGTTGGCACATGCATCTCTAATCTGTATGTATCTGATTATTACTAGTCATAATTGGTTGCACTTGGATCCTTGGCGCCTGTCTATGTCTATAAAGTCATTGGTTAGATTTCAATGGTAATGTTTATTACCTCTACTAATTAGCATGATGTAAATTTCCATGCTTCCTCCTCAAATATGATACATTTTTTAAATTTTGTTGATTTTTTTTTGTGTATATCACACAGACCATCCCAAACCATCTTATTCAACTATACACCCACTTCCCAGATAGCACCCTATCACAGCCTCCCTCCCCCAACTACAGCCCTTATACACTGATATCCCTGTTGCTCCTACTGTGTTGCCTGCACACCAGCCATTACCCACTACTTGCCTTTCTGGTGAATCTAGTCAGCCTATCTAGAGGTCTTTGTTTTAGGAGGGTCAGCTGTTCCTCATCTAGCAGTAATCAGTTGTCAATATTCCTTTAGATAAGATTGGAGTCTGCTGTTCATTTTCCCAGTTCTATGCTAGGTTACTATCTGGGAATCCCTTTGGCCACCCTGGCCACCAACTCAAAAGAAGGTATCTCCTATCTGGCACTGTTGCTTGTTATGTAGACTTTAGCTATACATATGGACTCTTAAGAAATTATATTGGACTCTAATCTTTGGTTATACTTTCCTTTTGGGTGTTTAAGGCCATACATTTGGCC
>NW_008340113.1:5105707-5108618 GCF_000622305.1 Nannospalax galili | reverse complement strand
GTTGCAGACAACAGGTGGGATTGGATTGATAAAAGCTGTTTGTGGTTGTGTACGTGTCATTCTGGGTCAGCAGGGAAAAAACATCCTCTGTTAAGACAAGGTTTTTCCCATATCATGTTGAAAATGCTGTTTCAATAAAGGGAGAACAAGTCCTTTTGAGAGGACAGTTCTGAGAGGAATCTAAAGGCACAAGCTCTCACAGCAGATTGGGCTCACTCTTGGCTTTTTTAAAACTTTATTTTTATTTTAGGTGTATGAGTGTATTTCCTGCATGTTTGTAAGTGCACCTGTGTTGTGCAGTGCCTGCAAAGGAAAGAAGAGGGTATCAGATCCCCTGGAACTGAAGTTATGGACAGTTAGCCACCATATGGGTGCTGGGATTCAAACCTGGGTCTTCTGTAAGAATAGTCAGTGCTGTTAACTGCTGAGCCATCTCTCCATCCACTCACTCTTGGTTTTAGAGGATGCTGAGAATCAGACTATTTTGGTTCAGGTATTATTGTAATGTGGTATTGTACTGCCACACTCCTGCCTCGGTTTCCTGAATGCTGGAGTTCCAGGAATAAGCCACTGCACTTGAATGTTTCTGTCTTTGTTGCATTAAAAAATGTAGCCCCAGAAAGCTTATTTGCCTTATTGTGTCATTTTTATAAAAGTTTGCCTAGCACCACTGATGTTTTACAAAGAAATTTTTAAAACTATATTAATTACACCTTGTACCCTGAATTTTTAATAATGGAAATAAACAGGTGGCAAACAGCAAACTTGACATAAGTATTTGAGGGCAAGGGTAATCTAATATTTATAAATTTTTATATTGCTGGAAGTATTTACTACATAAAATGGAGTAAAAGGTGAGCAAACCTTCTGACATTTACTATTCTAATTATATACTATAGAACAAACACTGTTGAAGTGATTTACAAACTACAGCTCAATTTCAAGAAACATGTGCCATACAGAAGCAGGAACATCATTTTCTTTTAAATTTCTGATCTCTGTGTGCATTCGAGTGCATAATTTTTTAAAATAACATTCAAATGATAGCAAATTTAAGTTTATTGAAAATAGTAACTAGTGTTTTTAGATCTATAAAAAGTTTATTTTTCTGATGTCAATTTTTCTTTCAAACCTTATGTTGAAATATTATTAAAAAAAATTGGTCAGACTTCCTTGTGGTAGTTCATCCTTAAAGGTGGTAGATGTCCCAGCATTCCAATTCATGATCAGAGTGCTTCATTGATAGTGATCTTGGACTCTGAAAACCTTGCTCAGTTGTTTTTTTCTGTGATCACCAGTTCTCCCTCTCTTAATGCCTATGGCTAGGCTGACTCTCCTAATGGGTTTCATCAGCCTGAAATGGGCTTCCAAAAGTTCTTCTCTAGAAGTTACTAAAAGGTAACATCTGTGTGTATCTGCACCCTTGTCTGGAATTTTTTGTAAATTGTACTATTTTTAGGGCTCTGCAATATTGAAAATATTACAAAAGAGCATTCTTATCTTGAATTTCTTGAAAACAATTAGTATGCACTAAATTTAAGCCCGACTTCATAAATTTACTTTTATGTTGACTAAAAGTGGCAAAATGTTACAACTTTAGGCAGGGCCTGAACAAAGGCAGCCTGACTCTGCATCAGAGGAGTAAGCCAGGTCCATTTTGTGAATACATTACTTCTGAGGTCTCTTGTAACTGTTCATTTAAACAAAGGACTTGCTCTCTATTTATTGAAACAGTACATCCAGTGTGAAATGGGAAAAGCAGAACTTGTTTTATCAGAGAAGGGTTTTCCCTTTCTGATACCTACTAACTCAGAACAGCATATATAACCACAAACAGATATTATCAGTCTAATCCCATCTGTTGTTTGCAATATAAACAGGGGATAATTCTCTATTTTCAACAATATTCACTGATTTTTCAGCACTGAATATTTTCACAGCATACACACACATACATTATTCTGGATCAGGGCAAGGAAGGGTCATAAGGGATTACAGCTTCATGTTTAGTTTACAAAAGGAGCCCAAGGCTTAATTAGCTTGTTTACAGAAGCTGAGGTAATGTTAGATGATCTGAAAACATAAGATTAACTTTGATTACAAGGTAAGGTAAGATTCCCATTTCCTATACTTTATCACTACTGAGCTTGGATACCTGTCTGCCTACCTTCCCACTCTTCTTCCGCTGTTCTCTCTCCTCTCCTCTCCTCTCCTCTCCTCTCCTCTCCTCTCCTCCCCTCCCCCTCCTTCTCTCTCTCTCTCTCTCTCTCTCTCTCTCCTTTCTTATCTTCCCCTTTTCATTTTACTTTCTCTTTGTCCTGCTTTATTTTCTTATTTTATTTCTCTATTTACTTACAATAAGACAGGCTATAAATGAAAAATTTCGTTTTCTCCTCCCCACACCATGAAAGTAGACAGTGCTTCTTTGAACTTCACTTTTCTGTGAGGTGTGCACAAAACCAGAAGCAACAATAAAACCAACAGACTAGGCTTTTAAAATGTTCTCGCCATAACTTAAGCATTGATGAATTTTCTTCAAAGTTATTATATTTACCAATCTATTTTTGTTTGGTAAGTATATCCATTATCCAAACTAGTTATATTTATATTTTTAGAACGTGCCTTCTGCTAGAGTGGCTCTATTTTGACTGACAGAGTTGAGTTGTATAAGCCTTTTCCTATTGTTCATAGCTTTTCCCAAGATGAATCTGATTTGACTCATTTGTTCACTCAGTTATGCATAGGCACAGGATGGTAAATAGGGAATTCTTCCTGAAAGTTCATTCAAAGGACATAGCTTATCTTTTTTTTATGGCCCTAATAATTTTTTATTTTTATTTGTTTTAATTATTTATTTAATAACCAAATACTTAGAAGAAGCATTTCATTGCATCAGCATTGCCATATTCAA
>NW_008340113.1:5085612-5104458 GCF_000622305.1 Nannospalax galili | reverse complement strand
CTTTTCCAAGACAAAGGGTGGACCTTTGTTTTTACTAGAGTAAAATTCTCTTCAGAGAAATTTACTTGAATGTTTCTCAGCCTAATTCCACTCTGTAAAGTTTAAGGACTCTAGAAAATAAACATAGTCAATATGAGTAGTGATTTTTGAAATATAATCTTTTTGTTTACTCAAAATTTCAGAATTTCATACATACATACAATGTATTTCAACCACATTCACCACCCTAGTTGCACCCCTCCAACTTTTCCCAAATTTTCCCCCTCCCAACACACATACATACCACAGCTCCCTCTCAAAAAGTGGAGAATTTTAAGCCCTCCAGCTACATGTAGGCTTTGGGATGTCCATCAAAGGCACACATGTTGAAGACTTGGTCCCCAGGATGCACTGTCAGGAGGTGGGATGTTTCCAACCCAAACTCTTGAAGACACCACAGACTACAAAGCAGAGTAACCGACCATGGCCTGACACTTCCAAAACTGCAGCCCAAACAAACCTTTTTCTTCAGAAATCGGTACTATCAGGTATTTGTATGGTCATGGAAAGTTGACTAGCACAAACCCCACTTTAATTTTGGTTTTGTTCTCTTAATTTCTGGCTGTCAGTCTTTTGGATTTCATCTCTGTACCACTGAGAATGCCAGTGCTGAGATTGTAAGAATGCTGTATTGGGAAGGCTTGGGACAAGGAGTGTTTGAGACTCAGTTTTTAAAAGATTTGGCATGTTTGAATGTTTGCATAATAAGATGTCTCAGGGGTGAAATCAGATTCTAAACACCATATTCATTTGTGTCTCCTGTGCACCATGCCTTATGGAGGTTTCGCGTGCAGTGTCTTTGGCACACAGCATTTTGACTGCAGCCTATCATATGAGGTTGAATTCCCCCTCGCAACACCATGTTAGTCCTTAAACCTTGAGATTTTTGGATTATAAATGTTCTAGCTATAAAATAGATGTATTTAATTGGATTTACATCATAAAACTTTATCTTTTTAATTTTATTGACTCATATGTATACATACATATAGGTATACATACATATATATGTGTGTATATATATATATATATACACACATGCTACATTGTGAAACAGTGTAAAAGGAAAAAGGAATTTCTGGTATTCTACTTAAAATTTTCTGCTCAGTTACAGCTGTAGATGATGAAGTCAGGTAAAACATGACTTATTAGGAGAGTGCTAGGAAAGGCAATAAGCAGGATGTTGAGATGCTGAGAAGCTACTCAGAGGCCAGCTTGGATTGGATAGTAAGAGACCGTTCCTTGTTGGTATATACTGAATCATAGACAGGAAAATATGAGAAGGAGCTAACTGTGCAAGGAATACAGTGGTGAGAAAGACACATGCAAAGCCATCTGGGTAAGAAATTGTTGCAGGTGTATAATGATGCAGTTTTTCTAAAGATTATCTGTTTATCTATAAAAGAATTAGATTCTCTACAGATCACACACAGATTTAAAAAGTAAAGGGAATTGTTTACAATGGAAAAATCTGGTAGGCAATACTCTGACAAAACAGTCAAACTCTGTATCACCTGTACTGGGATAAATAAACGGTATGTCCCTTCACCGTGATACGCTAATGACAAATCGTGATCTCTGTGATGTGCTCACAAGAATGAAACTTTACAAGGCTAAATTGAATCTAATCTGAGAAAACAATCAGACAGTTCAAAATGAAAGCTAGCCTGCAACACCATGGACCTGAACTCTTCAAAATGAGATTAAGGTGGTATGACAACTAAATTCAATGCATGGTCACAAATTAAATCACAGATAAAAGCAAGAGCAAACACATCAGTCATGAAAGACCGTAGTTGACCAATAGTGGAAGTTTGAATGTATCAGACAAAAGCGGTGAATCAATGTCAAATCTTACCTGTGATAACTATAGTGTGAGCCTTTAGGAAAATGACTGTGGTGGTTTGAATTTGAAGCATCCCAGTTAGTGGTGGTTGTTTGGGGAGATGATAGAACCTTTGTGAGTCTGGGAGCATGCTTTGGGAGTTCCTAGTCTCACCCACTTCCAGCACATTGTGTCTGCTTTGTGCTTTAGGTTTAAGATGTGAGCTCTCAGTTTCCTGCTCCTGGGGCCATGCCAGCCACTTCCTGCCCTGCCTCCCTGCCTTGATGGGCTCTTACCCTCTCAAACCAGAAGACAAAAATAATTCTTTCCTCCGTAAGTCACTTTACTCATGGTGTTTTATCACAGCCATGGAACACAATGACCTTCATGTTAAGACAGGTTCAGGGATAAAATGTAAATCCAGGCTACAGCTCCATGGCTATTCATTATATTATTCCTGAAATTTTCTTTGTTTGACTTTCTTCAAAAGAAAAGGTTGAGACAAATAGATTACTGTTGTTTAAGAGTTACTCAAGGTGCTGAGGGGAGAAGCAGCTGGGGACTGGTGATGCAAATTGTAGTGACCAGTCAAGGGCCTAGCAGTAGCCCAGGCCAGAGAGGCTAGTGACTCCTGCCTGGTCATTACAGTGGACAGTAAGATGTACTTTAGAGGCAGAATAAATAACTTTTTCAAAGACTGTAAGAAAATGAAAGTGAAATGCAATAATGGTAATCACAACAGGACTGGTAGGTGCACAGCGCGGCAGTCTCTGTCTGCTTCAGCTGCTGTCCCAAGGATTGCCACCATGCTCAGCCTGAGTGTTTTATGGTTCTTCAGGCTGTATATCTAAGATCTAGGCAGACTCAGTGTCCAGTGAGGCCCAGTTTGGGGCTCACAGATGGTGCTTTCTCACATGCAGAAGTAGTGACCGGTCTTCCGGTGTTTTTCATGAGCAAACCAATTCCAATTCGATTCATTACTGGTCTTTCCAAAAGGCCCATCTCCTAAAACCTTGGGGTTTTAGGCTAGGCCTAAACCTTGGGGATGAGGATTTTAAGGGGGGAGGTACTGCCAGGGAGATAATCACTCTGCCAGTAGCAACAGTGCTGGGCATGAATCTTATAGGTCACTGCCGGGCACACCAGCCGAGCCAAGAACAATCATACCTACCTGCCCCAGTTTCCGAGCGACCAGAAGACACAGATGTGCCCACTCACTGCGTCCGAAGCAGCACCACACTTCTTAATGCTGAGATAGGAGTTTCCCCTGGCTTCTCCATAAAGGGGTGACAACGATGTAAATTTCATCCCTCCACCATTTGTGTGTCTCTGGTGACCATACTCCCAGCAATTTAAATTACTCAACGGGGCTTTGGCAAGTAGACATATTATCAACCAGCATCTTCAAAATTACTGTGGAGAAAAAAACGCAGCTAGGCCTAAAACTATAAGCATAATGAAATTTGCCGAGAATAAGCAGTTTTGTTCAGTTCAAGCCAACGTGTTCCTTGGTGTTTTATGCAAGAGCTGTTACTGCAGTCATGCTGAGGGGAAGAGGCAACGAGAACAGTAAATTATGAGAAATGTCCACACTTCCTATTTCCTATATCTATTTTAGTTGGTGGCAATTACAATTTACTACGCAACACTCAAAATACAAACGGCGCTATGTGAAAGGATGTAACAGTGACAGATTTGCAGCCTCAAAGCGTGACTTCAAAATATTGGTGCGGAAAAGGTTTCGCGTTCCGGAAGGCGGTTGAGACTGCAAGCCCCCGCAGGTGAGGCGAGCTCTGCAGCCCTGGATGTTGACGCGAAGCTGCGCAGAGCTGCTGTGAGGCTGCAGATGGGGGCCTCGCGTGCCAATCGCACCAGGCGATGGTACAGGCAGTACAGAGTGAGGAAATCCTGCGAGGCAGGGAAACTGGGAGCATAAGGCCGGGAGCTGAAAATCAGGAAGGAAAGCCAAGAGTTTCAGGAAGATGCAGAAGCAGGGTTATGCGAGGAGAGCAGGCAAGCACCTCCGGCTCTTCCCAGTCCTGTCCACCCTCTTGTCCTGCTTCTTGGCCCAAAGCTTGAATCACCAGGGTGGTCCAGGCCCTCTTCAGCCAGCGGGACCCACTACAGGAAAACAAGTTTGTTCCCCTCGCTCCTACCTGTTGGGTGGCACAGTTCTTGACCTCACTGGGGCGGAGGCTGTTCTCTTGGGGCCTGTTCCTGGCTCTGACACTGACCCTGCCGAGTGGAATGGCTTCCCACCACAGCTAGCACAGGGATATGATGTAATCATGGGGTTTGTTCCCTGTAGCTCTGCTCACCCATTTGGAAGCAGTCACTTCTCTAAATGCTCAGGACAACCCATCTAATTCCGTCTGTGGTCCTGACTCACGCAGAGAATTACAAGGTCAGTTTCAAGGGGAATAATTAGTACATTATGGGAGGCTCCTGAGCTGCAGGGTCGGTCCTGGATGTTCCCCGCTTTCTGGAAAGGGGATGGACTCATCTTCCCGCACTTGCACTAAATTTTAATCCTTGTCACACTGGTATTTACTTAACCAGTGTCTCTGGTGTTCCTGCCCTGGACCTGTTCCTTACAACCTGCAGTCAGGTGGGAACTGGAGCTCCAGACAAGTTAGAAAGAATTTTGTCTCAGGACAGTTGATTTCACCTGGGTGAAAGTTAATTCTAATCACTGGTTGCATATTCTGACTCCCAGGTCCTTACCTGGGATCAAACCTCAGAACACCAAAACCTAAACACTCACATACACCCTACTTTGGTTCACCCACATAGTTTAAAACATTTAAGAGAACATGGTATATGTTATATGGATCTCTAGCAAAGGAAGAATGCAAATGAGTTTTATTTATTAAGGGTGAGACATTTATTATATCTTAATAATTAGAATAGCTTCACACTGTTTTCTATTTTCTAGGATTACAATAACTAAAATGGATTCTGAAAAGTTGCTTGCTTGTGAAAATGACTGTGTAAAACTAAACATGTGGTCACACATAGAAGATACCAACCTCTGCTTCTCCCCTCCCTCACCTCCACAGGCACTAGCTTTCTGCTTTGTCAGGGCATGCCCCAGGCTGTAACCTTTGCAGGAAAGCTAATGCACACAGAACACCAGGGCTCACAGAGGATGGGAAGACACTCAGTTACAATACCTAAAATTAGAAGCTGCCCTTGAAAAGCTGTCCCAGAAATAAAAGTAATCAGAAGGCTGTACTTGATTGAATTCAAGTGATACTGTTTTAAATATGGACCACAGAAGTGAGAGACATTGGTACCTCTCAGACACAATAGCAATGGCCCAGAATGGTTTGCTATTAAAACTACTCAAAATTCCTTTCAAAGGAAAGAGCTTTTCTTTTCTATCTCTTTGCTAAGAGTGATTTTTTTCCTCATCTGATAGAAATTATTGTTCAAGTTTCATAAGACAAAGCTCTAGAAAGATATCTTTTCCTGTGTCGACACTAACATTAGAAGTGTGTGTTTCAAACTATGCATGTAAGGATGGTCGTTATGTAATATTAGAGGTCTACTGTACAAAGGGATGTTTTGAAAAAAGCAAATGAAAGAGCAAAAGCATAGAGCAGGACAGCTCATTCGTGTCACTCATATGTATGGAAATACTGTTGGTGTCCTAGTAACAAGAGCACAGAGAAATAAAGCCTGGGTATCACAACCCTTTTTAGACACTTGCAGAAGACGTCACAGGACTGATGGCACTACAGTAAAGAGGTGGTGCATCACGTAATCGATCATGCTACAGAAAAAGGGGTGGCCTGTCACATGACTGAAGGCACTGCAGAAAGCGGGTGCTGCAAACGTTTACCAGGTGACTGCATTTTCACCTTAATCAAAAACCTTTTAACTATGCAAAATCCTTTCCAAAGAGTCCTATTTGAGTGTTTCTATGCCTAACTCTTCTTTGAAAAGCAAGTTTTATAAAGAAAAGAAACAAAAACATAAAAAATACTAAATGATATACTAAAATTAAATGAAATAATTTCAAAGACAAGGATTTGAGTCACTGATCTAGTCTTTCTTTGAAATTACAGCTGCATTTGATAGAGCAAAGTCTGAAAAACAACCTTTGAAGCCAAATACTTTCTAAGGTGGGCAAAAATGTAGCCTAATGGATAGCTGGTCACTTTAGAAGGAGATAGCCAAAGAAACACCTGACTCAGAAGTACAGGGGAGGGCGCCCCAAAACTCATGTTGAAAAAGGGTTTTGAAAATACAAAGAAGTGCTTCATTATAGCAAAACCAGGGAGGTCTAATTCACAAAAGTATTCCATCTGCCATCCTTTGGGAAGATGATCTGATTAGGTATACAAATGAGTTAACCACAGGTGTATTTTAATAAACATTTTTACTACTTATTTGAGGCACTTCATACAATGTATTTTGATCATATCCACCCCAATTCCTTCCTTTAAGTCTTCCAAGATCCACTCTGCCTCTCTATACTTTCAACTTCCTGTCCTTTCTTTTTAATTTAATAACCCATTAACTCCAATTTCTGCTGTCCGTATACTTCATGGTGTGGGGCCATCCACTAGAGTGTGATCAACCGACCAGGAGCCGTACACTTAAAGAAAACTGACTCTCCCTTCCCCAAAAGCCACCAAATCTCCATAGCTCCTCAATTGAGGGTTGGGGGCTCTTGAACCCATTCCTTGTCTGTGCTAGAATGTTGGCTAGCTTGATCTTGTACAGGTCGTATGCAGGTAAGAACAGCTACTGTGAGTTCATGAGAGAAGCTGCCCTGTCATGTCCAGAAGATACTGCTTTGCTTTGGTCCTCCCTTACGTGTACTCTCACAAACTTTCTACCTCATCTTCTGAGGTAGATGAGCCTTGGGGAGGGGGTGAGATATAGATGTCTCATTTGGTGGCTGAGCACTCCACAATCACTTACTCTCTATACTTCGCCCAGTTGAACCACAGGCGTATTTTGCCTGACCTTTAGAGAAGGCATTTGTTGCTGCGAAGTAGAAAGGGTGATCTGTCAAACAGCTATTAAATTGAGAGCAAGCACAGACCTTGGCTGGGTAGGCCCAGTCCTGTGAGTTACATCAAATGGAGACACCCAGCAATCTTCTTGAGAACCAGTTTGGTTCCCTCTCAACATACTGAGAAGGTGGGGGGAGAAAGGAAAGAAAAAGCAGCAGTAAAGCCAGCCCTTTTTCAGCTCATATTACAACTAAGGGAGACCGAAGGAAGACAGCCCCATCGCTATCTAGGGAAAAGCTCCTTCCTGGCCAGCACATTCAGTCTGTGGTACTGCAGACTGGGCTTTCTGATTCTTGATGGATTTGTGCTTAATAGGACACAAAGTTTGTATAATGCTTTCTTGCTAAGAGCACAAAGTGCTTTCGATAGATTGTATTCCATTTGTCTTCATCAAAAGGCCAGGTACACATATCTGTTTTATAGGCAAGCAAAAGAGGATCCTCAAGGCCAAGCACCTTCCCCTGGTCACAGGGACACACTGTGCCTACTAACAATGTACCCTTACCACTCCTTTGACAGTTGGCCGTGGGAGGAATTGGATTCTGTATTATTAGGTAGTCAAGGAGTGTAGTGATATACAGTGCTTCTCTGTCTTTAGGCTCCCAGTTCTAGTCTGAGATTATGCAAATAACGAACCGTGGACCAAACCCAGACTTTATTTATATGTTGAATGAGTTAAGAGTGATTTTTACATTTCTAAATGGCTAAGGAATTAAAAGAGTGAGATTTAGCAATATCTAAAAAATTATGAAATTTACATTTCAGTGTTCTATAAAATGTTTTATCAGAACACTTCCATGATCTTTTGTTTATTTATTGGATTAGCTTGACTTTGTGGTACAAGGACGATCAGAGCAGGATGAAAAGAGAATATACGGCTATAAAGCCTAAAATATTTGTTACCTGGTATTTATAAAGAAAGTTTGCACATCTTACTCTAGGTATTGGGTTTCCACCCAACCTTCTCCCCCCACCATGTTCCTGCCCTTCTTTCTCCCCCTTTTGCCCTTCTCGCTTCATAGTCTCTCATCTCTCTCCCCTTTTCGGTCTCTCCCTTCTTTCCTTTCTTTCCTTCTTTTATCAGCTGCTGGTATTTATAAAGAAAGTTTGCACATCTTACTCTAGGTATTGGGTTTCCACCCAACCTTCTCCCCCAACCCCGTTCCTGCCCTTCTTTCTCCCCCTTTTGCCCTTCTCTCTTCATAGTCTCTCATCTCTCTCCCTTTTTCTGTCTCTCCCTTCTTTCCTTCCTTTCCTTCTTTTATCAGCTGGCTTTCCTTCTAAATAAGTGTAAGCGATAACTAGTACTTTTCCTCTAAGACCCTCCCACCACACATTGCTCTCCAAAGTGGAGCCGGAAACACCCTGGCTCCTCCCATTATCAGTTGATAATGAGGAAGCCAAGAAGTCAGAATCTGAGCCACCCAACAGGCAAGCAAGAGCATGTAATCACTATCATCTTCTTACTTGATAAAGGACAGTTGCTCCCCCAAATATTTCCTTCCCTGTTGGATTGAGTCCCTCCTATAATAAGCACATCTTATCATCATTTCACGCCTAACATATGGCACTTGACACACTTAATAAATATTAATGTCATAAATGTTAGCGATTGCAAAGTGAATAATGTAAGTCAAATCAACATCACAGATAAAACACGAGGCTCCATAACTCTCCTGGTTCCCATCGTGCTGGATAGCTTTAGTTGTCAACTTGACACATCTGGGTAGAGGCAGCCACAATGGGGGAATTGCCTCCATTGGACTGGCCTGTGGCCATGTCTGTGGGACATTTTCTTGATGTCTGAGTAATGTGGGCCCAGCCCACTGTGGGTGCTTCCACCCCTGGGCAGGTGGTTCTATTTTGTATAAGAAAGCAGGTTGAGTACAAGGCCACGGGAGCAAGTCAGTAAGCACATTCCTCCATGGCCTGTGCATGAGCTCCTGCCTCCAGGTTCCCACCTTGAGTTCCTACCTTGAGTTCCCTCTGTGGTGAACTGTGACCCAGGAGATGTAAACCAAATAAACCCTTTCTTTCCCAAGTTGTTATTGGTCAAAGTGTTTTGTCACAGCAATGGAGAAGCTAATGAGAACACCATCTATTATTGAAAGGCCATGGTTTTCCTGTGGCACTCCTAAGATTAACTGGAAAGAGTAAATATGCAGCTTCTTTTCCTAAACAACAAACTATTTCTTCCACTGCTAGAAATGACATAACCAGCCTAAAGAAAAGCACGTTACTTAGAAGCACTAGTAAGTAAATTGTCATTATTCAACCTGAGAGCTCCCAATGACTGGTTAAAAAGAAAAAGCAATGTTTACTTACTTTGATGTAAGTGTTACCACAGTACCTAACAAAAATAGCTAAATATAGGAAGGATTTATCTGGGCTCCTGGTTTCAGAAGGCTTCAGTCCTTCACGGCAAGGACAGAAGAGTAGAGGGGCTCATTCTGTGCTGTTAGGAGAGAGTGTGACAGAGCTTGCACAGATCACAGAGGAAAGCAGAGAGTAGAGCAGGAAGCTGGCAGGGACACCATGCTCCCAGTGACTACCCCGTGACCCTCTCCCAAAGTTTCCAGAACATCCTGCAGAGTACTTATATGTGGAAAGGAAACCTACATCCAACTTCTGCCTCCTAAAGCTCAACTATCATTTCAGAAGACAAAGAAGAAAGATTGTAAGAGCCAGAGTGGTGGATGACCATAGGAAAAGTGTTTTCCAGATAGCTTGGAAGCTATCTGGAGATGACTCAGCAGTTAAGAACACTGGTTCTTGCAGAAGACCTGGGTTCGAATGTCAGGACCCACATGCAGCTAGCAACTGTCCTTAACTCCAGTTCCAGGGAATCTGACAGCCTCTTCTGTCCTCCACAGGCACTGCACCACTCGGGTGCACTTATCTATATCCAGGCAATATATGCATACACATAAAATAAAATAAATAGATAAATTTAGATTGAAGAAACAGCAGACGAAACCTGAATCATGTTGTCATTTTATAAAGGAGGATCGTGACCTTCCTAACTGTTACTATCCCAACTACTACTCAGCTAATGAAGCATGTTTCTGTTCATGGCATGTGATCAGATTCTATACAAGCAGTAGTTCTTGCACCAGTCTCTATAATGTAGGAGGAAGTATTAGAATTCGTTGACATAAACTAAATATAACTCTTGCTCCTGCATCTTCCTGTCTGCTAATGATCTTTTACATATTTAGTGTTCAGCACACTCAAAAGGCAAAAATGCATTCAGAGTTGAAAGTCAATCTCCTGCTCAGATTAGCTGCATTTCTCATGGATTAGTGGATCCATGAGATACAAAATGAGTAAGAATTGATCCTATCCTTTATGATGATGGCTTTGCTGCTGCAGCAAAGAAGAGAAATGTGAATTCAGACCACTGTGATTAACCCCAGATAGGCTGTTGCAGTGATGCCCAGGGCAGGCAAAGAAAACTTGTTTCAATGAAAGTGCAAGGAGACACTTTAGAGAGTGTAAAGGAACTATTTACAGATTATTATGAGGGGGACCTTCAGGGGACATGAATAAACCCAGCCCTAGCATCAAGGAGAGCCTATTATCATCTCTAGCTGTAACAGGCAAGAGGAGAGAGACCTCTTAGAGGATTCGAATGACAGGTTTATTTCACAAAAGTTGTTGAAGGATGAAGGTATTGCCAGAGCCTCAGACATTGAGCAGGAATGAAGCGATAGGTGAAAATACCTAATACTCTCTTCTCCTGCCCCTTGATCACCTGCCAGGCAAGACTTCCCATTAAGTGATTCCAAACAAGAAATCAGAGGTCAAAAGAGCCTTACAGACTCCATTGGTTTTCCTTAGAAGTCTTCCTTTTTACACTGCCCCAGGCAAATAGCAATGAAGAGAGGGCACAGGAAGCACTGGGAGGAAAAGGGATCAGTGTATAAGCCAACTTATGAAACAGCCCCCCATATCTATCTCTTCTCCTTTATCCAATCAGCTGGACACCTCAACTCTTCTGCATGCTTCTTTACTTTCCAAGTGATATAACCTGTTCATTAGCAAGTTGCAAAGCCATTAGACAAGTGCGGGATAATAATTCATTATGGGTAGTAATTTACTTGCTTGAAATTTTCAAAATATCCCTCTAATGCCCTATCTTATCCCAGAATGCCACAAGAAGTGTCTTATGAAATGGAGAAATAATACTTAGGTTTTCTGTAATTGAATTTCCACTAATGTAGGAGTTATTTTTGTGGTCGATTCCCTCCTTAGTATATCACGTCTCATAGCTAAACTGATAGGATGGCAAGTTTAGTTCCTAAGTGTGTCCCGAAACTCTACAGGAGCACTGTGAAAGGCAAGACAGCACATGGACTCACCAACAGAGCCCAGGGGTTTGGGGCCTTGATTCTTTACTTTTAGTCCTAGAGAGTTTATGCAGGGTCCTTAATGCTCTAGGATTCAGTATCATCATTTGTAAAGTGATGCATCTGAATCACACAAATTCTAAAGTTCTTCTTAGCTCAGATTCTGTGACTCTGTCTTCCACTTATGTTCGGGTGACTAAAAGTATTACACTGCAGAACGAATGTATTACTGACTTATTAGTGAGTGCCTCGTACAAGGCATGAAGGGAGGGTCAATACACACTAGCATAGAGCAGCAGAAGCAGAGTACAGAGGGCAGCCAATCAAGGGCTAATGCAAGGTAATGACTTGGCTGAGGCCAAAGACTGAAAGAAAAATAAGGAAAGTTAGGGAACCAGGGTTGAGATCTGACTAAGGCCACCTTCAGGAAAAGCTGTTCATGGAAGCAAACAACTTATAAACCATGGCAGCTTTTAGTTTTTCTTGCTTTCAATATTATAGTTTTGTCTGCTTTTGTTAGCTGTTAGCTAGAAGTTGGCATATTATTTCCTAGGCCTTGAAAGCAGAATTCAGACATTCAGGATCTAAGCCCATCTCACAGTCATGGTGAAAGATTCCAAACAATGTGATACAAGCTTGGTTGTGTCGTTTGTTTAAATCCGGCTTCTGCTAGGTTTCTTAATGGAAATTATGTACATGAGGATGCCTAGCAAATTCCCTAGAAGGGAAATTGTTTATATGTTGTCATAAAAAATGTGCATACCACAATATTAGAAAATAGAAATTAATACTCTAACTGCTTAAATAATTCATCCTGTCTCTTTTTGTGACAGAGTCCTACACACAATTTTAAATCCTTTAATGAGGAGCTGGTCAAAAACTTTAAAATTCAACAAAAGCAAAGACATGTATTGTTTGGTCATACCATCTGATGGCAACCTTTCCTTATGGTGTCTGTATGGGGTGGCACCATTCAGTGTGTCTTCTGGGGCCCAGGTAGTTAGCTGAATTTTATAGTGTATATGAAAATGCCTTTGAACAGCAGGGGTACAGTGGGCTATCAGTGAACTTGGATAACACTGTTACCCACCTGTATTAGTTACATTTGTTGCTGTGATAAAACACCATGACCAAAAGTGACTTATGGAAGAAAGAGTTTATTTCAGAAAGCTTATGGTTCCAGGGGGAGATTTTGTGATGGCAGGCGAGGCATGGCAGCAGGCAGCTGGAGATCACATCTTAACCACAAATGTAGGGAGCAGAGATCAAGCTAGAATTGGAGACAGGCTACTCTCAAAGTCTACTTCCAGTGACATACTTCCTCCAGCACATCTCCACCTCCTAAATGGTCCATAACCTCTCCAAACAGCATCACAAAAACGGGATCATGTGTTTAAATACTTGAGCCTGTGGGGGACATTTTTCATTCAAACCATACCACCCGTTCCTTCAATAAACCTCTGCTCTAGGAACAAAGTACAGTGTGTTCTTCTCCCACATTGCAAATGAAGGCACTAATATTAAAATTTTTTAAGTAACCCTTTAAAGAGGGGGAAAGCTGAGCAGTATGTTTTCATGATGGAAGAGAAGGCCAGTGAGAAATCACTGCCCAGGGGCCAGAAATAATTACTGCAAATGTAAACTCCAACTCAGTGCTTTGCTACCCCCTCAGGATACCACCTTGAGGGGCTAGAAAAATGGCTTAATGGTTAAGAGCACAGGGTGCTCTTCCAGAGAACCCAGGTTCAGTTCCTAGCACCCACTTGGAAGCTAACAACTAACTTTAATTACAGTTCCAAGGGATCTGACACCCTCTTCTGGCCTTTGTGGGCATTACATGACATGGGTATACTTCCATATATGCAGGCAAAGCATTCATACGCATACAATAAAAATAAATAAATTGATTAATAAAGTCAAAAAAAGTCTACCTCCAAATTGATATCCTCACAGATAGTACTGATATTTAACTTTCTTCTGAGACTGTTCTGCACATCATTTTTTTAGGTGGGGTGTCTTTTTGAGACAAGGTCTCCCTGTAGCCCCAGCTGACCTGGAACTCACTATGTAGACCAGGCTGGCCTTGAACTCACAGAGGTCCACCTGCCTCTGCCTCCCAAGCTCTAGGATTAAAGGCATGCACCACCACACCCGGCCCTGGAGGAAGGAGCTTAAAAGAATGGAATTGATGTCTCTTCTTCTCCCTTTTGGGAACATGAACAAAGTCTTCCAATCTCTTTTGATAGATCAGCAATGTAGCTGCACTCAAGGGATTGGTAAGCTGGTCGAGAGAGCCAGGCTTGCTCTTTGTGTTATGTTTCACACTATTTCTCTGGTGTTTTACTCTGAGTTTATAGATGATTGTTTCATATTTTAGCTAATTCTAATATTGTTCATATGAAATACATGGATGGAAGATTAAGGTGGTAGGGAAGGGGCCTCTGTATGTAACCAAGAAGACTGCAAAAAGGAGGGAAGGCAGGAGAGAGGGAGGGGGAAGGGGACAAAGAGGGGGAGGCAGAGGGAGAGGGGCAGGGAGACGGGCAGGGTGGGGAAGGGAGTGAGAGAATTTCCTAACAGTGTAAGTTCACCCTGAAAATTTTCCAGGTAAATTTTCTTCCTAATGCTCAAGTTGCTATTTCAGTCCACTAAGTTTTCTTCCTCTATCACTGTCCAGTGGCCCCTGTTCCCAATTCCTCTCTCAGAGCTGCCTATCCACTTAAGAAATGAACCCTTCTTCCCTTAAAACTCTGGAGAACTTGATTTTCCCTCTAATGAAATCTCCCACATTCCATTTTGTACAATGCTGCATTGTGTCTTGCTTGACTTGGTTGCAAGTAGGTGTTCCCTGGGGACAGATCATGTCTAATTCATCTGATTTGGCCATGTCCTGTGTAGCCTTAGATCTGGCGCATAGTAGAAGCTAAGTATATATCTGTTAAATGAATCACAAGATATTTTGAATTCCAGATTTATGTCTTCCTGAAAGATCTGCAGGAAAATACTTCCTAGGAATTCCCTTTCCCACGCAGTTCTCCATCTCCACTCTTCCATTCCCTTGCTTTTCCCATGGTCCTAATTAAAAATCCCAGTGGGCTCAGCTAGCTCTGCATTCTACCTTTGGTCTTTTTACTGTTCACACTGTCCTTTACCCCTTCCTTCCTACACACTGCTTCAACCCTTCTGAACATAGTCATTAGTAAAAAACAAACAAAAACAAGCAAATATATCCCAAATCCATATCCAGCATTCCTAGTCAATTATAAACTCTTCCACCGATGGCTGACATGAGTCCTGCCTGGACTGTCCACTAATTCTATAAGATGACTTTGCTCCTCCACATCCATTCACCTGGGTGGTCACCGTCTTCACTGGCCTCTGCTACTGTTGCATCTCACTTAATCATCGTCTTCCTCCAAAGACATATCTCCATTCAATCTTTCCTTGTTTTCCTCATTCCATAAATAACAGGGCCTCTCTTTTCTGTGGAATCTCAGTTTCTTCATCATTTTAATTCCTTTATAATCAGGAATCAAGACATCAATCTTACTACAGACTCTGGCTTCATGCATCATGCAAACCAGGTTTCACTAAATACGTATTTGAACTCAGGCTCTTAAAATTCAGTTGTTTTATCTACAAAGGGCAAAAGACCCTCATTTGGTACTTTTGTAACTCTCCATATCATCTTTCAATTCTACTTTTTTCTCATGCTTGGGATTTAAATGTCACTTTACAATTCCCCAAAGAGACTAACTTCTTTTTTTAAAAACTTTGCTCTGCAGAATGCATCCTTTCTTGTTAATTTTTAATTCTTCTCTTACCATTTTTTCTTCTCCTTCATTCAGTTTTTCACATGATTCTAGCGAACCAGTGTACCACCCTACAACACAGAACGTCAGCTGCAGTGCTCCGCAAAGTTCCTTTCAGTTCCAACAGTTAGTGGCCAACCAAATTTCACAGCTTTGGAAACTTTCATTACAAACTCAACACTGCCTTTCCATGTTTATTTAGTATTTGAATGTTGTGTAAAGGCCTTCAGGGTACTACAGGGAAGGGAGAATGAAGGGGCAGGGAGACGGGCAGGGTGGGGAAGGGAGTGAGAGAATTTCCTAACAGTGTAAGTTCACCCTGAAAATTTTCCAGGTAAATTTTCTTCCTAATGCTCAAGTTACTATTTCAGTCCTCTAAGTTTTCTTCCTCTATCACTGTCCAGTGGCCCCTGTTCCCAATTCCTCTCTCAGAGCTGCCTATCCACTTAAGAAATGAACCCTTCTTCCCTTAAAACTCTGGAGAACTTGATTTTCCCTCTAATGAAATCTCCCACATTCCATTTTGTACAATGCTGCATTGTGTCTTGCTTGGCTTGGCTGCAAGTAGGTGTTCCCTGGGGACAGATCATGTCCAATTCATCTGATTTGCCCATGTCCTGTGTAGCCTTAGATCTGGCGCATAGTAGAAGCTAAGTATATATCTGTTAAATGAATCACAAGATATTTTGAATTCCAGATTTATGTCTTCCTGAAAGATCTGCAGGAAAACACTTCCTAGGAATTCCCTTCCCCACACAGTTCTCCGTCTCCACTCTTCCATTCCCTTGCTTTTCCCATGGTCCTAATTAAAAATCCCAGTGGGCTCAGCTAGCTCTGCATTCTACCTTTGGTCTTTTTACTGTTCACACTGTCCTTTACCCCTTCCTTCCTACACACTGCTTCAACCCTTCTGAACATAGTCATTAGTAAAAAACAAACAAAAACAAGCAAATATATCCCAAATCCATATCCAGCATTCCTGGTCAATTATAAACTCTTCCACTAATGGCTGATGTGAGTCCTGCCTGGACTGTCCACTAATTCTATAATAGATGACTTTGCTCCTGCACATCCATTCACCTGGGTGGTCACCGTCTTCACCGGCCTCTGCTACTGTTGCAGCTCACTTAATCATTGTCTTCCTCCAAGACATATCTCCATTCAATCTTTCCTTGTTTTCCTCATTCCATAAATAATAGGGCATCTCTTTTCTGTGGAATTTCAGTTTCTTCATCATTTTAATTCCTTCATAATCAGGAATCAAGACATCAATCTTGCTACAGACTCTGGCTTCATGCATCATGCAAACCAGGTTTCACTAAATACGTGTTTGAATTCAAGCTCTTAAAATTCAGTTGTTTTATCTACAAAGGGCAAAAGACCCTCATTTGGTACTTTTGTAACTCTCCATATCATCTTTCAATTCTACTTTTTTCTCATGCTTGGGATTTAAATGTCACTTTACAATTCCCCAAAGAGACTAACTTCTTTTTTTTAAACCTTTGCTCTGTAGAATGCATCCTTTCTTGTTAATTTTTAATTCTTCTCTTACCATTTTTTCTTCTCCTTCATTCAGTTTTTCACACGATTCTAGCGAACCAGTGTACCACCCTACAACACAGGACATCAGCTGCAGTGCTCCGCAAAGTTCCTTTCAGTTCCAACAGTTAGTGGCCAACCAAATTTCACAGCTTTGGAAACTTTCATTACAAAGTCAACGCTGCCTTTCCATGTATATTTATCATTTGAATGTTGTGTGCCTTCAGGGTACTACTGGGAAGGGAGAATGAAGCAATTCATTAGTCATTGAAGAAATCAAAGGGTAAATCTGCTTTTTTACAGTTACATAAAAAAACTGTAGATGGAGGAGTCTCGCTTGTCTGTTTATGAAGAGGAGTAATGCTGCCCCACTTCGTCCTAGCTTCTATATGCCTTGGGGGGCATTTAATGATTTCATCAGATTGTACATAGCAATACCACCTGTTCATTAGTTACCTTAAGATGTATATACCACTGCAATGTCCTAGGACTATGAATAAAGTGAGGCTTAACTTTTGCTTAGTCTTCAGTCCTAAAAGACACTAAGATCAGTGAAAGTGTGTGTAGGGGGAATTGGGAGGAAAGCTTTGTGCACTCTATGTTCTCAGTGTGTTGAACTCCTAATCTACAAAGCATATTAGGAAGTCAGTCTTTGGAGTGGTGAGAAGAGCTTTAAGGATGGGAAGACTGCCTTTTACAGCAGGTGGAAGGAGGTACTTTTACCCCACTCACCATGTGAGGGCCTGGTGAGAAGATGCCATCTATGAAAGAGGTTAAAAGCCCTCTCCAGATGCCATATCTGTCAGTGCCTTGACTTTGTGTTGGGATTCCAAAATTGTAGTTAGCTTCTGCTGTTTACAAGCTACTTGATTAAGGCATTTTGTTATGGCAGCCTAAAGGGACCAAAACAACTCTGATCCTCAAGTACCTCAAATACATCTTTATGACACACATTCCAGATGCCATTGAAATGACTAAAGAAATAAGAACTATGGTGATTTGAAACACAGTCCTGAGGAGAAAACGCACAGCAGCAACAAGGATTCAGAAGAAAAGGCCACACAAAACAAAAAGCAAACCCTTTCTGTATGAAATACTCAATTATGAAAAGAAAGCTAAAAATGAACAAAACCTATCTCTATCACTATCCTTGTTTGCAAATATTTAGCAAAATACTTCTCTTTAGAGAAGAGTATATAAATATTTAGTAAAATACTCATCAGTAGCAGGTCATCATTATTAGATGAATTAATTTTCTCTTAGGAACTTATTAGAACATGAGTCATGAGTAGCTGTGTTGGTAAATAAATCTCTAATAATAATGTAGGTAATAAAAAATGGCTGCTCTCTTCACACCTCCATCCCATTATTAATATGTAGCATAAGTAATTAATACATGAGGATAACTTAGCCAGAAGACTGGCAGCAAGGCTTTCTTTGATATACAGTCATGTCACCAATGCTTCAGTTTTCCTGCGAAAGCAAGTTTATTTCTTTAATGAAGCATATCATTTAATGAAGCACAATACATTCATTGATTTAATAGGTTATCTTACCATCCTTATGATGCCAATAGGAGAGATAGTTATTTCTTATACCTATATAGATAAGCTAGATGAGGTACTACCTATTACAGGTAGAAAGCCATTTTGATATCTGGCTTTGTAGACTTGGGATAAGCTTTGAACTCAAGATCCGTCCTGCCTTAGGCTTTGAGTAGTTAGGATTATGGGTTTGTGCCACCAGACTTGTTAAACACAGTAAATTTTTATGCTATGTAAATTATGCTTCAAGAAATTGTAGAAGGAAAGAAATAATAAAGAAAATGAGGGGATCAGAACTAGAGGGAGAAAAGGACCTGGAAAATCTAGGCAGAGAAATCTCATCCATAGAGCAATGTAAGCAAATTTCCTGAACTCAAGATCAGATGAAGGCAAGAGGAGAGCTGGGCTCGGCTGCTTTTTCCCCAGCAGGCTCTGTTGAGCTGGGAGCCAAGCTTGGAAGCTCCATAAACTGCATCAGAGCTGAGATGCCTCCCTTGCCAGCTAGGGAACAGTGAGCTTGTGCTCTGTTTCCTTTATAAAGGTCCACCTGAACTCACTCCTGGAGCACAGGCTCATTACATTAAAGTCACCTCTGCAAAACCTTTGAATCTTTTGAATAAAAAAATGAGCCAATCAAAGTTGTTCAACTCATTTGACAAGTTCCTGTGTGAAAATGGACAGAGACAGTCAGTACAGTACCTAATGGTGATG
>NW_008340113.1:5079058-5084557 GCF_000622305.1 Nannospalax galili | reverse complement strand
GAATGCAGTTTCCTCTGAGGAGGCTCCAGAGAGAAAGAGATTTTGTAGTTCAACATTTTTACCTATTTTCTGACTCATTGTCCTACCAAAGAACATGGACAATAACAAATTAGAGGGGCTTTTTCCTTTTTCTTAAAATATATTTAATAGTAGCATAAAGTGCCTTTATAATTTATGTGATTGAGGAGACTCCCCTGAGCAAGCTGTGCATTCTTGGCCTTGTTAGAAATACAGGCACACACTGGTTTACAGAAAGGTAGTCCTTCACTCCTAGAAATGGCTCCCTGCTGCAGGGGCAGAGAAAAATCTTGATGCCTCCCTCAGCTCAGCCTGCAGGGCCAGCCGATGATGATCAGCTGCCTTAAGAAGGACCTCAGAAACCTCACACCACTGGCTGCTTTACTCACTAAAAAAAAAAAAAAAGAGAGAGAGAGAGAACAATGTTTTCTTCTGGGTCACTTCCCTAGGGAAGAGAAAATAGAAACATGGCTTCTGTAATGACAGGATCTCTCTCACTACAAACTCCTGGTTGGCCTGGCTCTATGCAAGAGTAGGCTTCTGCTTCTGGAGTGCTGGGTTTACAAACAGGTGCCACCACACTTAGCTAAGCGTTTATTGCCATACTATTTTATTTGAAGATAATTTAGATTTTGAATTCCTGTTCTGGATGGAGCCTTTGTTTCCTCTCTACTGTCTATGAATCTTAAATGACAAGAAATGGCTCATGCAACCCACAAGTCCCAGAATTCCTTTGGTCCATCAGGATTGAAACAAAACCAGCTGTTCCCATTTAGCTGGGCAGACTCCAACATATCTGGTGCTGGCCGAGAAAGCAGGCCTCAAGGTAAAAAGAGACATGTCAGCAAGGAGACATGTCACAGGGAGGCATGCTGGGAAGGCAAAGGTCTGACACAGCTGCCATCCTTCCTGCTCCTTCTGTGATTTTGCTTTTGTTTCTCTCCCTCCCTCATCCCCTCTCTTTTCCTCCCTCCTTCCTTCTCTCCTTCCCTTCCTTTCTTCCTTCATTTCTTTGTCTGGTGTATGAGTATCTGTGTGTATGTGAGTACACTAGCTACGTGTAAGGAAACAAGATGTCAATGTCAGGCATCTTTCTGTACCATTCTCTACCTTATTTTTTTGAAACAGAGTCTCTTAATAAATGTGGAGCTCATCGTGGCTAGTTGGGCTGGCCAGCACACTCCTAAGATCTGCCTGTCTCCAGTCCTTCCCCAACTCTGTTCTGGGATTACAGGGGCAGGCTTCTGGGCCTGGCTTATTTTTATCAGGTGCTCAGGATCTGAACTCAGGTCCTCATGTTTGCACAGCACACACTTTGACCACTGAGCCATCTGCCAGCACTTTGTACTTTGTTTTTAATTGGTAAATGATAATGATAAATACTTATATGGTCCAGGGTGATGTTTCAATACACATACGCAATATGTAATGATCAGTTCAGGGTAACAGGCATGACTATCACTTCACTTAACTTTGTGTTAGGAATAATCAAAATCCTTCCTTCTAGCTATTTGGAAATATTATTTTTTGATAGACATTGTGACCCTAGTGTAAATTATTGGAAGTTATCCCACCTGTCCATCTGTACTCTATCAATCTTTCTTACTGTACTTGAACTCATGAAAAACACTTGCTTGAGCAACATCCTCCACCCTGAAGCCCAAGTTCCTAAGTAATGATATTTATGTGACTCTTGATGACTTCCATAATATTGTGTCACCTGACATAATAACAAGATAGATATAAAGAAGAAGCTGTGGGCTGGTGAGATGGTTTAGCAGATAAAGATGAGCTTGGCCCCAGAACCCACATGGTAGAAGGACAGATATGATCTTGGAAGCTGCCCTTTGACCTCCACACTTGCACTATGGCCCATATGCACACCCCTAATATACACAAAAATAAATAAACACTAAAACAAAGAAGATGCTGAGTATTTACTGCCTCCAAAAGCTTAACCTGGTTGTTCTGACAGACAGAAGAAAAGAATCCCTTTTCCTTTAACGGGAAGCATGCTCTCAGCATGGGAAGCCTCACAGCTGGGCTCTGCACACTCTTCTTGTTCTGTGTTTGGGGTTTTGTGAGACATTCCCAACCCTCACCCCATTGAAAATAATTCATGATTGAAAATGTCTATTTTTTGTTTGACTTTAGCTTAAAAGTTAGGATATGTAAACATCTTTAAAAACTATGAATCTGTTGAGGTGATAGAAATGGAAACATGATTGCATGACATAGACTGCATCCAGTGAGGGTGGAAGTCATGCTGTCTTGCAGTGACCACAGCCAGTTATTGGGGTTGCTATGGGAAGGTGATTATAACTTCATTTTCCCTAGGTTCAGGAGGTGTGCCATGGCTACTTGTGGCTTCTGATGAGTCCACCACTGAGGCCGACTCTGATCACATCTTCCACCATAGACAAGACTGGATTAGGAACTCCTTTTCTGTCTTCCTTACTTACCTTGGTCACCGCATTTGCCTTAATATTGACTAACTCTTTAATGGTCTATGGCCCATTAAATAGCATCTTGAGGCCAAAGATTGTATCTTACCCACCTGCGTGCCAGTTATCAATTCCCTGCCTCTCAGTTTCAACTGTATCCTTCAAAAGATGATATACTAAGCCTCAGGGTCTCTGTAACTTTTCCTCTGCTAAAGCAAGTATGATACTAAGCCTCTGCAGAAAAGGGCTCTGGAGAGAGACCACAAGGGAAAGGAGTTTCCTGTCATTTCCAGTGGTGGCAAGTCAGTCCAACTGACATAATTCAATAACCCCTGATAGGGCCACCGACAGAACAGGAGCCATCCCCACCTTCACAGCCTGGACCTGGTGATGTCCTGCTTCCTAGCCTTTCTCTATGGAGCTTGAATTTCCCCCTGGCACCAGCACAGCCTTTGTGACTATGCCCAACTCCAAACTCACTCCAGCCTAGCTACAACAGGAAACAGTCCTACTATAGTGACCAAATTATCCCTTCTCCAAAAATGCCCCCAGTTTTCCCCATCCCAGATACTGTCCCTCAGCTCCAGGACATTATAGAGAGATTCCTCAAATATTTGATCCAATAGTTGTTATATTAAGCTAACTCTGTCAACCTTACTTTATGGTTTCTGTCCCCTGATGACTGCAATCTGAAAAGGTTCAGTGCCAAGTATAGGACCAGATACCTTGGAAGTTATCAGTGAATATTCATCACATGGTTAACAAAAGTATGCAGGAAAGAATGAATAAGAGTTAGTTAAGGGATTACTAACTTATGCATATTGAGTCTCTTGCTAACTAGCATGTCAGTATCTTCCAAGGAATCTCATCTCTACTTCTGTTATGTTCAGTCAAGGAAACATAAAACTACCAGGGAGTTTAGAAACCATAATTTTCTGATTCTGAGCCAAATACTAAAGTCCCCAGAAATGAATCTATTTTGTTTTCTATAATAAACAGCATTATCCAGAAAAAAAATAGTAAAACCAATAATATGTGTGCATATTTAGTGATAAAGTTTTATTAGATGAAATTGGTTCACAATATCAGGAAAAAGAACTACAAAGTGTTCTTTGGGCCAGCATGCCAGAGATTCCAGAGCTCTATGCTGCTGCACTGTGGTACAGGGAATAATTTGGCCACTATAGTTGGACTGTTTGTAGTAGACTCAAGGCAATCTGCTGAAGATTCTCTTGGTAGAGAAAAACAGGTCTGCACTCTATTCAGACTTTCAACTGATCAGACAAGGCCCATTCACCTTATGCATAGAAATCTGTTCTACGAAAAATCTGCCAATTTAAATGCTACTCTTATCCAAAACACACAGACAAACTCAGAATGTTTGACCAATATGTGGGTATTCCATGGTTAGCCTAGTTGGCAGATAAAATTTATTATCACCCCTAACTGTACTCCCTTAAATTCATCCTTGCCAAGAAAGAAGATAACTGGGGGTGGGGGCGCAAGATGGAGAGGAAGAGGCAGTCAGTCTTTGAGAACTGAGTTGGGTTGCCATGACATGAGTGACCCTCCACTCCAAGAAAGAATTAGCCAGGACCAGGCTGCATAATGTTCTCAATGGGGAGTTGTCAGTGTCCTCCAAAGAAACTTTTCCTGTTCCATGCAACAATGGATCTTTCTCACCAGAGCCTGGCATGCCCACTTAATGCCACTTTGAACAAAGGCATCGGCATGAAGGAACAGCTTCCCACCTCAATGAAAGTTGAAGTCCTGTCAGATTTCTGAAGCACTGTAGCAAGACAATAAACGTCTTAACAAGGTATTCAAAGTGGGAACCTTGAAGAGTAATTGGTCTAGACAAGGTGACTCTGACAGGATAGACTTGATTTCTTTCACACCTGAAGATATTGAGCCAGGGCTACTGTGGATGAAGTTCTGGTTCTCCCAAATCATTTTAAGAGCATATTAAATAAATTTTAGATGGCTAATTCTCTATCACCCACCCTTCCAAGATATTCAGTTCAATTTAAAATTCCAGATGGGTCAAATAGTCAATGTATAATGGACCATAAGGATTTCTTTTCAATGAAATTGTAACCTTAGAGTTTTACTAAAGAGGGGACTTTTTGATCATTTTTACTTCTCTAAACAGTATTATAATGCTGGAAGTAAGATTTTTTCACTTCATTTGGTTTATTATTATTTGCATTTTAAAATTTTCTTTACATAGAGGACCATTTGATCTGATGGTGAACTGACTTAAGTGCATTTTTTTTGTATCTTGCCAACTGCTCTATTTTTATATTGTACCTGTCTTTTTAGTGTACTTTTGTATCAGCCTTTTAAAAATCAAGTCAAAATGGATTTTAAAAATTGAGATATTGTTTAAAATGTTCAAATATAAGCTCCTTTTAAATATGTAAATCAAAGAAGCAAACAGAGAAGACAAATTTCTGAAAGTGTGTGTCACCCAGGAATTGAATGACTGAATTTTTGGTACCAGTGAAATGACAACTTGACTGGTTGATACATGCACTTGCAGTCACAAAATCAGCATATTCAAAGTGGGCACGTGGAATGACATGTGCATTAATGCACAGGTCTGTAGATGTTCAGACACAGACACATTACCCTGGATGGTAATGGGGACATAATAAAGGTACAGAAGTCAGGGAAGTGCAGGCGCTATACCGTGCTACCTGGCCCTTCTACATTTCAATGTACAAATATTGGGTTTTACTCTATAATTATAGATGCATATTTTGGTACAAATTCGAAATTTGTTTCCTATTCACCTCAGAGCTAGAGACAGTTTTCCCTCAAAACTATCTCTAAATTCAGCCAGGTGACCAATTTTTCCTTTATAAAAAGTAGAGTAAAAATCATAACACATCATCCAGATGTTTTTCTTCCAGAAAGATCTGGAGATATCCAAAAGAAAAACTTCTTTGTGGAACCCCCATTAAAAGAATTAAAGGTCCCTTTTATGGCCTGTTAACAATTGTTTTCTGTGAAGTTGATTTATGGGGCATATCTT
>NW_008340113.1:5073058-5078707 GCF_000622305.1 Nannospalax galili | reverse complement strand
TTTTGGTTAAAAATAACACATTCTTCTTTTTTTAAAGAGTCAAATTAAATATTAAGCCATGAAGCGGCAAGTGTGGGTGTTCATCAGGCTTTTCTTCTTGTTCAGAAGAAAATCTGAACCAAGAATTCCATCTTGCTTTTACTCTTAGCAGACCTGTTACAAATTCCCTGGCTATGGGTAACTTCCTGAATGTGAGAATCATTCAGTGACTTCTCTCATCATCTCTATGACCACCACAACGAAAATGGAAGACAAGACAGAGGTGGTAAACCACCTGGTGGTTTTCAAACTGTGTTCCAGGAAACCCTATGAATCTTCAGAACATTCTCAAAAACTACTATAAGACACAAAGGACGCTGTTCAGTGGGCAAGTTGTTCAAGGTCAGGTCTCTCATTGCCCTTGATCATTGATCACATTTATCTTAAGCAAAGCTCCAGGTACATCAGGTTTTCCACACCCAGAGTCCACATAGGAATTCATCTTAGGAAAAGATTATGTGGAAGTGAACAGACCAGATATGAAAATATTTTGGGGTCTGCATTTTCTTTCATCTCAAAGACATCTTGATTAACTTTGCATTGTCATGGGCCAATGGATCTCCCATGATATGTGCTGAGGAGTGAGGACATGCATTGGCACTATTTATATTTATTTACAACCCTGTTAACTCATTGCAAGTTTCTGATGGTTGTAGATATCAAGAATGGGGAGAGAAGTTATACTTTCATTCAATCATCTGGGAACGGTGAAAACAGGAGCAGTCTTCCTTCTAGTGGTAGTCTAGATTCTTTGTGACTCCTCAACACTGACATTTGGGAACCACTGATCTTAAGCAGTAGAATATTAGGGTTTTAAAAATAAAACCTGGCATTTCTCATTTTAACTCTTGTTTTTTCCCAATAATTTGTCAAACAAGTCCAAAACTTTGAAATCTTGAATTTGAAGCACATGGTAATCATATTTCAAAATCATTGCTGCATGTTTGACTTCCATCTCAGTCTGTGTGCTTCTGATTGTAGCTTATATTTCTTTGTAATCAGGAACTAAGCCAAATGAGATCTACTGTAATGTAGAAACTGGGTTTCGAGTTGCCTTGATCTTTGGATAAGCTTCTGCATCCACCAAGTTTTTCAACTAATCTTCAACTAATGTTAGAACTTAGAGGTACTTTGGCAATCAAATACCCTCTTAATAATTCCCAAGCGCCTTCCACTCATCTGTCCACTTCAGGCCCCACACCTCCCATATAGTTATAGGAACTGTAGATCTGGACTAGGATCAATCTAGACTAAAGATGGATTCTTGTTGATGGAAGAAGTATCAGGAAAAAAATGTAAGAACAAAATACAATTTCTGTTTCTTCTATACAGGGAGAAATAACATAACATAGGACATATAGAACAAAGTATATCATTAAATAATTCTTATGTGAATTTTAAAAGTGTTCAATACATTTAGTGAGTAAATCATTAGACATGAAATCAAAGGATAATACTTAGGTCCTTATTTTGCTGTTTATCATATGGCATCTTTAGTCTAGATTTCACATTGTTCCCTTATCTATAAAAACATGAAAAACCATACTTCCTTTGCAGAGTTAGTGGGGAAAAATGAAACTAAATAATTTGGGTGAAAGCCCCAAGGACTACAACTGGTACATACTAGAAGTCTCAAAAATTATAGTCAAAATAAAATTTAATTTTTCCCAAAGTGTATTTTATTATTGGAATAAAATAAAATTTTCATGTTTCACATGGGAACCTGCAGTTTTTCACTGTGAAGGAGAATGAAGCATAAATGGCTCATTCATTCAACTCAAGAAATATTTATCAGAACTCGTGGTCTATTATGTACCAGGCATTAGTCTAAGTGCTTAGAATTTATTAGTGAACATGACACAGAAGATCCCTTGCCAGCACAAAGCTTATTCTGACCAAACAGATGTTTGCTCTTTGTTCTTACACAAAGCCTATTGCCAGTCAGTATAGCACTCCTATAGCCATGCACATTGTGTCTGTTCTAAAGTTTCTTTCTTGTTGTTCTACACACAGACACACAGACACACACACACACACACACACACACACACACACACACACAAGAAGCCATGTATAGGAATTCTCCACAATTCACAAAAAGTTGCTACATAGGCCAGGCTGAATCCACTGTGATGTGAACAATGACTTTAGAGTTCTTTAGTTTAGTGACCATGAATACACATAAAAGGAAGATGCTATTTTCTAGTGAATTTCTGGACTTAATTATAGTCTCTGTCAAGATTCTCCTAGCTACTTCTGCTCTTCAGAGAATAACCAATGAAAAAATGAAGATCAAAAATTATTCTGTTAATGCTCTAACTATATAAAACATCACCCTTATAGCCAAACGAATTGCCTTAGATCTTGTAGATGAATTTTCTAGCATACAATCTATCCCAAGATTGAAAAATGAATTATAGCATTAGAGTACTGAGTATGCTGTTATTAGAAGGAACAAGGAGAAGGTCTTCCCAGAGATTGATGCTGGAGATGCAGAACCACAGCAGCTCTTCTCAGAGCTACACAAGAAAATTGCTAAAATACAGTGCTGGCCTCAGAAGCTCTCACATGGTATGTACTTTGCTCCCACCAGCTCCCATTTTTCCCTATTTTCAGGCATGGGAAAGGAGACCATGAGAAGTGTAGACCATGAGCACATGGAGGACTACGGTGTTATCCCTAGCCTTGTAGCCCCAGAAGTGGACAATATATTGGATTAAGTTAGAAGTAAACAAAACACTGCAATGTGATATCTTCGGTGTGTCAAGTCAGGGCTGTAACCACAGTCTCAGTACCTGGTGTTGAGCACAGAAGCACAAGCCATTACAAGTGGCTTACACTTATGCAGTCCCCCAGGACAAGGAGAGAGGATCCTTTGAGGACAGAGGGCTAGTATGAAACGTGTCACAGCCTGTCCAAGAGGGTCACAGGACATCAGCAGAGTGGGCTTGGGCCACTGTTTACAGCAGTTGAAAGATGAAGTCAGAATAAAGATGCTAGTAAGAGAATTTTAGATGAGAGATCTTCAGCAATGATGGGAGTATCTATTTTCTGTCACTATGAAAAATATCCAAGGCTGGGTAAGTTATAAATGAAGGGGCCATATTTTCTCATGATTTTGGAAGTCTGAGAGAAAGGAGTTAGCCTATCAGTTTCTGGTCTGGCTAAGGGCTATTCTCTGTGTTGCAGAAAAGTGGAAAGGAAGGTGGGTCATGCAGTAGAGAAGCACTCATGTGCCATGGGAGGAGCCAGATTTTCTTTATAATGGCATTGCCTCATGGCAGTTACTCCAATTGTGGCAATGAGAACTCATTGCAGATATGAAGAAAAGCAAGAGTCCTTCCTAATGCCCTAACCACCACTTTAAGGTCTTACCAGCTTTCCACACATACCTTGATATGAGTTTGGGTAGCAGAAATATCCTCCGAAGAGCTTACAAAACCTTGAATCATAGGAAAAGTCCCATTTTATCTTCCACCAAGCCCAGAAGTAGATGACAACATCCACTAGGCCACTCCTAGCTTTCTCCATGCTTTTTTCCCCTATGACTCATTACAGATTAGCAATTTAGCAAAAGGAACAATTGATAAAATAGGTTGGAGGAGAAAGAAAAGCTGCCCATTCTCCCTTGCTCTGCTGACTCAATGTTTCCAGAAGTAGACCAGATTTGCATGGAGGCAGTGACCCCTAATCAGAGGTTTTGCTTCAAATCAAAATGGACTTTATGACTATTCAACTGAGAGTGTGTCTAATGACAGAAAATTATTAGAGTATACTGTGTTACTCTAGAGCAACCAGTTGAGGACTGAGTTTTCATCCAGATCAAGAACTAACCTAATAACACAGAATTAGGGAGACACTGGGATACAAATAAAAGCAGGCTGAGGCTGCACTATTTGGATTGCAAGCATTTAAGGTACAGCTGACAAAGTGTGGTGGTTTGAGTGAGAATGTCCCCCATAGGCACCAAGTATTTGACTATTTTGTCCCAGTTGGTGATGCTGCTTTGGGAGGTCTTAGAAGGTGTAGCCATGCTGAAGGAAGCACATCACTGGGGTGGGCTTAGAGAGTTCTTAAGTCTTGCCAGATCTCCAATTAGGCTCTGCTTTCTGTGCCTGCTTGAAGATGTGAGAGCTTAGCTTCTGCTCGTACTCCAGGCACATCTGCCACCTTGCAATGATGGACTCTTGTACCTTTGGAGCCATAAGCTAAATAAACTCTTCCTTTTATAAGTTCTCCTGATCATGTGTTTCTATCACAGCAACAGAAGAGTAACAGTGATAGTGTCAATTAGGTGGCAATAGCCTGGAGGGCTGCGCAGGGTCCTCCAGAAGGCAGTGTATGCTTTGAATTAACATTCAGTATGTGGTACAGTTTCTCCTATAGCCAGGATTCATGGGTCCAGGAATCAAGGAATGATTCCACTCGCTATCACCCCTAGTGACCCACTGGGAAAATTTTTGCTTACTGTACCTGTAACTTTGCACTCAGCAGACTTAGAAGGTTTGGATCCAGAGGGGGTTGTGCTTCTGCCAGGAGACACACAAATATTCCATTGAACTGGAAGCTAAGACTTCCCACTGGTGACTTTGGGCTTCTGATGCCCTTAAGTCAACAGGCTAAGAAAGGAATAACAGTATTAGGAGGGGTGAGTAATCCAGACTACCAAGGGGGAAATTGTACTATTTCTCCACAATGGAGGTAATGAAGGTTATATCTGGAAGGCAGGAGATTCCTTAGGGTGTCTTTTGGTGTTACCATGTCCTGTGTTTAAGGTCAATGGGAAAATGCAACCCAGTCCATACAGGACAACAAATGGCCCAGACTCTTTCAGGGATAAAGGTGTGGGTCACTGTTCCAGGAAAAAATCCAAGACCTGCAGAGGTGTTGCTGATAGTGGACAAAATACAGCATGGGTAGTAGAGGAAGATACTTATAAATATCAGCTGAGGTCACATGACCAGTTGTAGAAATGTGGATTGTAATTGACAGGAGTGTTTTTGTCCTATTTGGTTAAGAATATGCTTGTGCATGTATACACATATATTAAGTAGATATTTGTGTTGTTCCCTTTTGAGTATGTAACTGAGATAAGTGTTAAGTAGTTAAGTATTATAAATCTATGCTATCATATTTAGGTTATGAGATACTAAAGGACTAAGCATTCCTCTTTGGTCATTGGATGGGGATAGTTCTATCATGTCAGGTGGAATTATGACCCTGCCACTGTTTTCATTTGAAAATTAAGTATGACATAATGAGAGCAGTTGGGTGTCAAGTTGACAAGGGGTGGACTTGTGATGGCTAATCCTACGTGTCAACTTGACTGGATAGGAGATTAACTGAAATGAGAGAGACCTTCTTGATTGGCTCATTTGAAACTGGAAGACACACCCTAAATGTGGGCGTTACCTTCTGATGGCAGCCCTATGAAAGGCCATGCAAAAGGAGCTCTTGCTTGTTGCCCCTTGCCGTCTCTCTCACCGGTGAGTTTGTCTTGCTGCTATGACCAACTTCTTCTGATTCCAGTGTAGACTGAAGACTAGCAGATCTTCTGTAATCTGTCAGGCCTTCGGTGCCACACTGGGACTGCTATATGGATTTATTATA
>NW_008340113.1:5071595-5071898 GCF_000622305.1 Nannospalax galili | reverse complement strand
GTCTGAGTGACAGGTGGAAGACTGGCTTCTGCTAGCACCCACTTTCTTCTCATCCCTTGGTCACAGTATGATGCTATTTCCTTTGAAGAGCACTGAATTCTTTCTTACAAAGAAAACATTATTTTTATCACTATGCATTATAATTATTTCTTTTAATATATGATAAAGTAACTGTAATTTCAATTCCAATACTCCTAGTACATTTGCTAATCACTATATTTTTCAACAAAAAGGAGAATTGTGCCTTAAGAATAGTTTTACATCACTCCATGTTCCATGAATATAACATTGTTGTCAAAAATG
>NW_008340113.1:5069179-5071107 GCF_000622305.1 Nannospalax galili | reverse complement strand
GGCTGGAGAGATTGCTCAGTGGTTAAGAGCACTGACTGCTCTTGCAGAGGACCTGGGTTTGATTCCCAGCACCCACATGGTGGCCAACAAACTTCTGTAACTCTAGTTCCAGGGGATCCAACATCTTCTTCTCACCTCTGTGGACACTGCACGACACGGGTACACTTACACACATGCAGGCAATACACATAAATTTCTTTTTCTCGTGTCTGGAAATTATGGACCAGTATCCATACCCTATAACACACGATTTCAGAGAAGGAAGGTCTCTGCTACTGGAACAATTTCTTCAATTTTCTATACCCAGTGTCTCATATCTGGAAACATCTGTTGATGGCCAAAGACATTTTGCTTGTCCCAGCTGTGGGTGAGTTTGCTAGTGGCATCCTGTAAGAAGCTAGGAATACCATTAGACATTCTGCAATGAATAAGGTGCCTTCCAACAGCAAAGAAGTATCTGTCCCCAGATGTCAAGAATACTAAGGTTGAGACCCAGTAGTAGTTCACACATGAACATTTCAAATTCAGGTCATCTGCCAGCTCTTGCAAACATTTGCCTTTGTAATTCTCAGATAGCCATATTTATTGGATACATACATAATGAAGTCATACACAATGAGAAAGATCAAAGTGATCTATGTAGCTGAGACTCTGTTTCCAATTAGGTTACAAATTCTTGAGCCATATGAGGCTGATATTTGAAGACATAGCATGGCTTTTCCTATTCTGATCAGCATCCTGCCTGTATTGCATACATGAAAGAAGAGTTGGCAAAAGGTCAAATCTCTGGTCCAGGACTTCCCTAAAGATTCATGGCTGATGTAGATTCAGAATATTTAGCATAGCATCCTTCTGATTTTGTCAGCAATTTTCCATGGGCCCTCATGTTCTTCATATCATTTTGGTCCTAGGCTATCTTTTCAAGAATGTTAGTATGCTGACAACCTTGGAAGATAGAGATAGTATCTCTTCTGGAGCAAAAGGTAGGTTTGCCTACTGCCTATTACAAATGTGATGGCTAACCTTGGTTATCAACTTGATTGGATCTGGAATTAACTAAAATGTGAGGGACTTTCTTGGTCAGATTATTTGAAGCCAGAAGGCTTACCCTAAATGTGGGCAGCACCTTGTTGTTCTTAGTGTGCTGACAACCTTGGAAGATAGAGATAGTATCTCTTCTGGAGCAAAAGGTAGGTTTGCCTACTGCCTATTACAAATGTGATGGCTAACCTTGGTCATCAACTTGATTGGATCTGGAATTAACTAAAATGTGAGGGACTTTCTTGGTCAGATTATTTGAAGCTGGAAGGCTTACCCTAAATGTGGGCAGCGCCTTGTTGTGGCAGCCCATGAAGAAGGACATAAGCTGAAAAGAGGTTTTGCTTTTCTCCTGCTTGCCTTTCTCTCCCAGGTGAGTACATTTGTCCTGTGGCTGTGGAATTCCCACTCTCATATTAGAACCAATTTCTTCAGGCTTTACACATAGACAAGATCAGCAGCTCTCCAAGACCCCTTCAGATCTTCAGGACCAGATCGGGACTGCTGAGACATCCTTCATGGACCAAACCTGATGTTTGGCCTCTTCACTGTGACAGTCATTGTTGGTCTACCTGGACCACATCATGTAAGCTAATCTAATAAACCCTCTTTGTTGGGGGGAGGGGCAGCTGGCATTACAGGATATCTTATCCCTGCCAGTTCTGTGCTCTGGTCTCTCTGCAGTTGGAGTGGCTGTAGCTAGTCTCAGCTGTGGGTGTCTTTGGGATGCCAGGAAGCCACAATCGTGCCTCCTTCCCTCTCTCTTTCCATCTCTCTTTTCCTTTTCTCCTTCTGTCCTTCCTTTTCCTAACTAAAATGCTATGCAGAGTCCACAAGATTTTTAAAATTTTTTCAAATTGTGTATATTTACTTATTGGGTATTTGGGGTC
>NW_008340113.1:5064750-5068713 GCF_000622305.1 Nannospalax galili | reverse complement strand
AGAGATCTCTTTAAACTTCTGAAGATTTTACATGTGCTTGAGCAAACAAGCTTCTTGTCTCCTCTCCTAGTGGTTGTGCCTTACTAAATGAACAGGCTTTTCTGGGACTAATGCTTTACTCTGCTGTAAGAATACAGACTTTAGTTCAGTGTAGTGTAGCTTTGGGTAGGGAATCACTTGCTTGTTTTGATTTGGAGAACAATTAATGAATTGGGAAAATTAAGAATGGCTTGTAGCAGATCTCTCGTTACATACGGTGTTAAACTTGAAGTTTTGTCGTATCGATTTATGACCTGCAGACATAAAGCACTACGATCAAAAGGCTCTATGACTATCCTTACAGGAACTTCTCAGTTATTGTCAGTCCTGTTTGGTAACACTTTTATTGATAATATTAATTTCTTTATCCCACTCTTTTCAAAGTAATCAATGTGAGTTGTCAACAAAACCAGAAAAACAAACATCAACTAACAAGTGTGCAATGAAGAAATCTCCTCAATTGTGTGGTGCACAGTCTGTGTCTGTTTCACTAGAATATAAGTCGTTAGAATGGGAGTTTATGTGGATGTACTTTATTCAATGTTATGTTAATTACCAGTTTGTTAACTTCATTTCTTAAGATAATATGAAATTCATCATGTAATTCAACAAAATATGCACATATATTTAACTGTATCAAACCCTGTCCAACATCTCAGTCATATTTTCCTTTTTCCTTACTAATAGATTTTGTTCCATCTAAGCTCTATTGCTGGTCCATTCCATCTACAAGCTGAGATACTTTATAGAATGAAGGAATCTATGACTTGGTCTATCACTCTAGCTTGAGGGTTCATAAAGCTCTGTCTCTTTAGTGGCTGCTGGCTTGCTGGTGCCTGAGTCCTGTCACTCTGCTGTCCCTGCTTCTCTCTGTGCTCCCCCTCCCTCTTTTCCCAGTTCCTGAGGTAGCTACCTCATTCTGCTCTCCAGCTCCCTGATGTACCCAAGTGTATTAATTATATATAATAATTGGTTGTATTATGACATTTTCATACATGTATATTAGTATCTTGATTCTCTTCACCCTTCTCCCATTAATTGCCTTTCTCAAGAAAGATCTCTTTAAACTTCTGAAGATTTTACATGTGCTTGAGCAAACAAGCTTCTTGTCTCCTCTCCTAGTGGTTGTGCCTTACTAAATGAACAGGCTTTTCTGGGACTAATGCTTTACTCTGCTGTAAGAATACAGACTTTAGTTCAGTGTAGTGTAGCTTTGGGTAGGGAATCACTTGCTTGTTTTGATTTGGAGAACAATTAATGAATTGGGAAAATTAAGAATGGCTTGTAGCAGATCTCTCGTTACATACGGTGTTAAACTTGAAGTTTTGTCGTATCAATTTATGACCTGCAGACATAAAGCACTACGATCAAAAGGCTCTATGACTATCCTTACAGGAACTTCTCAGTTATTGTCAGTCTACATCAAAGCCATCCATATTAATATAAATAAGTTATGTGGTATCAAGTGAAGAAGCAGCACCAGAACCAGCTTAAAATCACCAGGTACTCTGAGTATGTGCTGATTAGATTTGCTCTTGTGTTCTACCTTGGAAAAGATATTAACCTTACAAATCTACTTAGGGAGGGTAGGTATACATCTCAGCATTTGGAGCAGAATTGATGTCCTAATTAAGGATATTACAGCAGTGTCCTAACCATGACCCCTAATCTTTTGCTTTCCCAAGCCTACTTACAAAACCCGCTATAGCTGCTGTGGCAGTTATCACAGATAGCCCCAGGAATATTTGACCTTTGACATACGTCCATCCTAAAATAAAGGCTGAGGCAACAGAAGATGATCATCTACATAGTGCTGCATAAAAACATAGTGATAATTAATTCAAAGGAAAAATTTGAGGTATAATAATACTTGCTCATAGAGAAAATGAGCTTAAACACATAGCCTTATTGTTAGGTTGAATAGCTTAGTTATGATTAAGTTTTCCTCGGCCTGGATCCAAGACAATTTTGTATTTTCAGGGAAAACAATCACTATAACAAGTAATAAAAATCCCAGGAAATTAAAGCTCAATGGAATTTTGCTATTTTACTTGAAGAAACAAGATCTTACTCTAGGAATCTGATAACCCTGCATGTCCTCGTCCTCACTTTCTTTCCAGGTGACCAGCTGCTGGATTCAATTGTGTTGAAAACAACAAGAATTACTTGTACTCACTCTTAATAAGAAGGCACTGGGAAGTCCTTTCATAAACTAAATCTTCTAAGAACTGATACTTTTTTTCAATAAAGTTGCAATATTAAACAACATGGAAGGTGATATTATTTGAATCTGCATTCAACTTTGTTTTTAATTAATTAATTAATTAGGTCTTTTTTGAGACAGGGTCTCCCTGTAGCCTCCACTGGCCTGGAACTCACTATATAGACCAAGCTGGCCTTGAACTCACAGAGCCTGCCTCTGCCTTCCAAGAGCTGGGATTAAAGGTATGTGCCACCATGCCCTGCTCAACTTCTTTGTAAGAGCATAGCTTGCTTTGGGTTTGTTTGGTGACTCGGTAAAATATAAAAATTTTATATTTCTACACTGAAACAGTGAAAACAGACAGTTGTCACTAATGTGTTCAGTTTTTCAGTTAACATTATAGTCCGGGTATAAGAGGGGCCTTTTGTTGTGAGCCATCAGGTTTTTACACTGAGATTCTGATTCATTCTGTTTGTGAATGACATAGTAATATTCTTTTTTTAATCCTTAAATTCCCTCACTTTGAGCTTTGTTGTCTTTTAAAACTAGTTTGTTTCTGGCCTATATGCTAGGGCTGAAAGAGATAAGCAGAGGCATTGTACCAGAGAGTTGAACTTATCAGGACTGTGAAAGCTGATGAAGCCATCACTGAAAGGCTCTTATCCTTGAGTCTGGCTCTGGAGCTTCAAGTCCAAAAGGCTGTCATAACAAAGTATCACATTCTGGGAGGCTTCAAATAAAAGAATTGCCTTGCCTTAAAGCTCAGGAGCCAAGAATTACCAAGTCAAGGAATTCAGCAGCAAGTCTGGTTTCTTCCTGGGGCTGTGAGAAACCAGTTGCTCCACTCAGCCCATTTCGATTCTAGTGTTTCATCAACAGCTTTGGCATCTCTCGGCTTGTAGTAGATCTTTCCTGCTCTCTACATTCACCATGGCATTCTCTCTGGGCCTCTTCTTGTTATCTTCTCTCTGTACATGACTTAGTATCCAAATTCCCCCTTTTCAAAAAGACAAGAGTCATGTAGGCATCTTTTAGGTCCATTTGGATGAGGACACATGACTTCAAATTAATTATTTCCAAGTAAAGTCACATTCTGAAGTACCAGGGTAAGAACTTCAATATACTTTCCTGAGTGGTTATAATTGAATGTTTCAACTCCAGAACAATTAAGGAGAACAAGGAGAACCTGTGGCAACAGGGATTAGCAAAAGCTATTGATCTGGACTGAACCCATGTCAGTTCACAGTGCTTATAGGAATCCTAGAAAAGACAGTTCACTTCATTATGGAGCCAGTCGCTCACCTGGTACAGGAGCCAGAAAAACTACAGAGAACCAGAGAGAAGTAAGGGTGCCGCCTGACCCTGACTCATGGTAATGAAGTGCTCTAACAAGTAAGCAACTGTGAACCACATCACAGCAGTTGTTTGCTTTGCCCAGTAAATCTCAAGCAGAAGGAAATGGAATTATGCAAATTACAAAGCCATCACACTACATATTCCTTGTTCAATATTTGATAATGAGAGTAAAGATAATTAAGAATTCAGGTGATTTCAGAACACGTGTGCTATGCCATGTATCATACTTCGCTTCAGTTGTCAACTTGACACACTTAGGAAGAGGGAACCTCAATTGGGGATTTCCTCTATTGGACTGGTCTATGGGCATGTCTGAGACATTTTCTTGATTGTTGAGTGATGGGGGGGAAGCACACAGTGGGTCC
>NW_008340113.1:5041638-5064515 GCF_000622305.1 Nannospalax galili | reverse complement strand
AATATACTAGTGTCCTCTCTGGGATCTTGGAGTTTTTATAACAAAATACTTTAAACTAGGTAGCTTATAAATAAGGGAAATTTATTTCTTGAGGTTCTAGAGGCTGAGGTCTCCAAGATGAAGCCAACAGAACTGGTACTATGTGATGGGCCATTTCCTCATGGACAGCTGACTTTTCATTGTAACTTCATATGGCAGAGAAAAAGGAGTATCTCTATACCTAAGGTTTTTCTTTCTTTACTTTTGTGTGGAACTGGGTATCAAACCCAGGATCTTGTGTCTACTTGGCAAGAGCTATAGCACTGAGTAACACCCTCAGCCCTGGAATCTCTTTCGTAAAGACACTAAAACAGTTTATAAGCACTCTTACCCCATCAGCAATCACATCTTAAAGGCTCCACCTCCTAATACTTAGACTGATGATTTTAAGAGCTTAATTTTAAGGGTGATAAACATTTAGTTCACTATTCATTTAATTAGATAATTTAAATTCACCATTAACATTCCTTCTGTGTGCCAACTTATTGCTAACCAGAAACAAGGGAAGGATTTGAGGGTCATCCAAACATAAATTCTTTAGGTTATATTCAGTAGAATTCAGTATATTTGGAAATAAAAAGAAAATGACAAACCCCTTATATTTCCCTTATCCATAGTCTTATTAGAAAGGGAACAAATGCAGTGAATGATCAGACATAATCAGAGCACATGGAACTAAGTTTAAAATATCATCTTTTCACTTAGCTGCATGGAAGCACTCTCTATTGCATTTCTAGTTCATAACAAGAAGGATACTTTGAACGGTACCTCTAAGTGGTTGAAAGACATCATAAAAGTTGTCATACAGCTTCCTGGAACCAGCAGCTTGCCTGGGTAAGTTTGGCTGTTGTGGGCATTGCTCCTTGACTCCCCCAGCCACATTCACCATCCCAGCTCCCCCACCCCATCTCTCCTCCTAGCAGGGGACAGGCACATTTCCTGTCTTGGCACCCCAGACCTCTGGACTGATGTCTTGGCCCAAACTCTGATCCTTTGTATCCAGACCAAACCAATTCCTCCATCTAGTCTCAGTCTCCCTTTGCATCTCTGGGCAACCCAGCCCCACAGTTTCCTGGAGCCAACAGCTTGCCTGGGTAAGTTTGGCTGCCCCTACTGTGCATTGAATCCATAAGCCTCATTCACCCTCCCAGATCCCCCACCCCGTCTCTCCTCCTAGAAGGGGTACTGGCCCATCTCTTGTCATGACACCCCAGACCCATGGACTGACCTCTTAGTGCAGAATCCCCACTGCTTCCTGACCCTTTGTGTCCGAACCAACCCAATTCCTCCCTGTAGTGCCCAGGAGCCCTCAGGCCTCTTCTCACCCCCACCTCCCTTTGCATCCCCTGAGGCCAGCATATTTCCTAGGCCCTGCTCCCAGGACAGCCCAGCCATCAAATTCCTGAGGTCAGCATCTTTCCTGGAGGGATCCAGACCTTAGGAGAAAGCCTGAGAGCATCTGATCATCATCTGACTTGGGCCTCTATGGGAACTCCTGAGCAGCAAGATAAAGGCAATTTTGCCATAAAAAAGAAGCAGACCAAAGCTCAACAAAGGAAGGCTTGACTCTCACACAAGCAGCAGAAACTATGAAAGAAATCCACATGTAAAAGTCACAGCGAAAAAATAATAACATGAATATCCCCACCATGTCCCAACAGTCCTCTAGAGGAGTACAATGAGAAACCCCTAGAGATAACACAGGACATGGAGCTCAAAAGAACGATTATAAACATGATAAAAAAATTCAGTGAATTTAAAGAACACACAAAGAAATCAAAGAACTTAAAGAAGATAGAGATAAACTTCTGAATGAATTCAGAAAACAGTTAGAAATATTGAAGAATGCTCAGGCTGAAATGAAGGCGGAAGAGAAACACTCAGTAAGTCAATAAGAAATAACAGGAGAAAACCTCACAAATTGAATGAATGAAATGGAAAACAGAATATCAAGACTGAAAGATAAAGTGGACAGATTAGACCACTCAAGCAAAGATTATGAAAAATTTAAGAAAAAGCAAGAATGGAGAACACAGGAATTGTGTGACACCGTAAAAAGACTACACTTATGAGTTATATGCATACAGGAAGGAGAAGAATCTCAGGGTAATGGTATGGACCAGATCTTCAACAGGCTTGTAGAAGAAAATTTCCCAAAATTAAAGAAAGACATGCCCATACAAATACAAGAAGCATATAGAACACCAAATAGACAGGACCAGAAAGAAACTACAGCACATCATAGTAAAAACACTAAACATACAGAAGAAAGAGAGAATACTGAAAGCTGCAAAAGAAAAACAACAAGTTGCATATAAAGGAAAACCCATCAGAATTACAGCTGACTTTTCAGTGCAAACTATGAAAGCCAGAAGAGCCTGGACCAAAGTATTTCTAGTTCTAAATGACCAACCCAGATTACTTTACCCAGCCAAAATGTCTACCCAGATTACTTTACCCATCCAAAATGTCTATTATAGTCGAAGGGGAAAGAAAAATCTTCCATGACATAAATAGGCTGAAAGAATTCATGTCCACAAAACCAGCCCTTCAGAGAATTCTGAAATCAATAGAAAGAGCTGAAGAAAGGAATGACTATACCCAAGGGGTTACAGAAAGAAACTTAATGAAGGTATAACTATAGAAATGCATAGTTACACCAAGAATGTGAACAGAAATAAAAATGACAGGAATCAAACACATCTTTCATTAATAACTTTAAATATCAATGAACTGAACTCCCCAGTCAAAAGACACAGACTAGTTGAATGGATTAAGAAATAAAACCCATCTTTTTTGTTGTTGGCAAGAAATTCATCTCTGTTTCAAGGACAGGCATTACCTTAAGGTGAAATGATTGAAAGAATATACCAAGTGAAAGGTACTAAGAAAAAGCAGGCATTGCAATTTTAATATCTGACAAAATAGACTTTAAACTAAAGTGAATCAGATGAGATAAAGAGGTCCACTTCATTCTGATCAAAGGAACAATTGACAAGAAGATATTACAATCATGAACATATATTCACCAAACTCTAGTGCATCCAACTTCCTAAAATTAGTACTACAGGATGTTAAGACCCAGACTAATCCCAAGTCATTAATAGTGGGGATGTCAATACCCCATTGTGGCCATTAGATAGGTCAACAGGACAGAGAATTAACAGAGAGACATCTGAATTAAACAATACCATATATCAAATGGGCCTAACAGACATCTACCAAATATTCCACCCAAGCAACAAAGAATATATTTTCTATTCAGCATCCTATGGAACCTTCTCCAAAATCGACCATGTACTGGGTCACAAAACAAACCTTAACAAATACAAAAAGATTGAAATAGTTCAATACATTCTATCAGACCACAATGCAATAAAGCTTAAAATCAAAACCAGAAGAAACCCTAGTAGCTACATGAACACATAGACATTAAACAACACTCTCCTGAGTGATGAATGGGTCAAAGGACAAATTAAGAAAGAAAAATATTCCTGGAACTAAATGAAAAGGACAATACAACACAACAAAACCTCTGGGACACACTGAAAGCAGTCCTTAGACAGAAGTTTACAGCTTTAAGTGCCTACATTAAAAAAATCAGAAAGAACACAAATAAATGACTTAACATTGCAACTCAAGACACTTGAAAAGCAACAGCAAATGAAGCCCAAACCCAGCAGACAAGAGAAAGAACAAAAATCAGAGCAGAAATTAATGAAATAGGGACAAAGAAAACAATACAAAAACTCAATGAATCCAAGAGCTGTTTTTTTGAAAAGATAAATAAGATTGACAGACTCCTAGCCCAGTTAACCAAAAGAAAGAAAGAGAACTTCCAAGTCAACAATCTCAGAGATAAAAGGGTAAACAGCACATAGACAACAAAAAGATCCAGAACATTGTAAGCGAATTCTTTAAAAACCTATACACTACTAAATTTGAAAACCTAAAAGAAATGGGTGGGAACCAACAAAACTAAACCAAGAAGAGAAAATTCCTTCTATGAAGCCAGCATCACTCTATTACCAAAGCCAGGTGAAGATACAACCAAAAAAGAAAACTATACACCCATATCCTTAATGAACATAGATGCAAAATTTCTCAACAAAATACTTGCAAACCACATACAGACACACATCAAAAAGATCATCCACCATGATCAAGTCGGCTTTATCCCAGAGATGCAGGGATGGTTCATTATAGGTAAGACAATAAATGTCATAAATCATCTAAATGGACTCAAAGACAAGAACCACATGATCATCTCAATAGATGCAGAGGAGGCCTTTGGCAAAATTCAACATGCATTTATGTTCAAAGTCCTAGAGGGAATTGGATTGGAGGGAACATACCTCAACATAATTAAAGCCATATACAAGAACCCCACAGCAAACATCATTCTAAATGGAGAACTGGAATCATTCCAAATAAAATCAGGAACCAGGCAAAGATGTCCACTATCTCCACTCCTATTTAATATAGTGTGTGAAACTCTTGCAAGAGCAGTAAGACTAGAGAAGGAAATTAAAGGAGTAATAATTGGAAGGGATCAAATTAACTTTTTTACAGAACATATGATATTATACCTAAGAGATGCCAAAAATTCCACCAGAAAACTACTTGAAATTATTCACACGTTCAGCAAAGTGGCAGGTTACAAAATTAATGTATAAAAGTCTGTATAGCCTTTCTATGTAACAATAATAAGCAATCAGAGAAAGAGTACATGGAAACACTCCCTTTCACAAGAGCTAAAAAAAAATAATAAAATATCTCAGAATAAACCTGACCAAAGATATTAAAGACCTCTACAATGAAAATGTTAAATCTTTAAAGAAAGAGATTGAGGAAGACATCAGAAGATGGAAGGACCTCCCATGCTCATGGATTGGAAGGATTAACATTGTGAAAATGACCATCTTACCAAAAGCCATTTATAGATTCAATGCAATGCCAATCAAAATCCCCATGACATTGTTCACAGAGTTGGAAAAAAATCATCCTAAAATTCATATGGAAGCACAAAAGTCCTCAGATAGCCAAAGCAACACTGAGCACTAAGAGCAATGCTAACGGGATTAGTACATCAGACTTTAAACTATTACTGAACTACTGTCATAAAAACATCATGGTGCTGGCACAAAAATAGACCCATAGATCAATGGAACAAAATTGAAGACCCAAATATGAGTACATGCAATTTCAGCCACCTGATATTTGACAAAGGGGCCAAGAACACTCAGTGGAGGAAAGAAAGCATATTCAACAAATGGTGCTAACAAAACTGCATTTCCACCAAGAGAAGAATGAAACTAAACCCCTATCTTTCACTTTGCACAAAACTCAACTCCAACTGGATCAAAGACCTCAAAGTAAAGTCTGAAACTCTGAAACTGTTAGAAGAAAACATTGGCAATAACCTACAAGATATAGGTGTAGGAAAGGATCTTCTAAATCAGACATCAAATGCTCAGGAAGCAAGGTCAAGAATCAACAAATAGGACCTCATTAAACTAAAAAGCTTCTGGACATCAAAAGAAGCAACCAAGGAAGTGAAGAGAAAACCCACAGAATGGGAAAAAATCTTCACCAGCAACACATCTGATAGAGGTTTAACATCCAGAATATATAATGAATTCAAAAAACAAAGAATCAAGAAAGGAAGTAACTCAATTAAAAGGTGGACTTAGGAGTTGAACAGAGAGTTCTCAAAAGAAGACATAAAGATGGCTAAGAAGCATCTTAAAAGATGTTCAACATCACTAGTAATTAGGGAAATGCAATTAAAACCACTTTAAGATTTCACCTTACCCAAGTCAGACTGGCTAAGATCAAGAGAACAAATGATACCAAATGTTAAAAAGGATGTGGAGAAAGGGGAATGCTCATCCACTGCTGGTGGGATTGTAAACTTGTTCAACCCCGATGGAAAGCAGTGAGGAAAATTCTTAAAAAATTGCAAATGAACCTACCATTTGACACAGTTATACCACTCCTTGGCATATACCCAAAGAACTCATCCTATTGCAGAGACACTTATACATCAATGTTTGTTGCTGCTTTTTTCACAATAGCTAAGAGATGAAGCAACCTAAGTGTCCCTCAACTGATGAGTGGATAATGAAAATGTGGTCCATTTATATGATGGTGTTTTACTCAGCAATAAAGAAAGGCAAAATCATGAGATCTGGTGGTAAATGGATGGAATAAAGACTGTTATACTAAGCGAAGTATATGTTAAAAAACAAAAACAAAAACAAAAAAAAACACATATGTTCTCCCTCATACGTGGATCCTAGCACCACATCCTTATAAGTGAGTATGTATCTAGACATAACTACAGAAACCAGGATAATGAAAAGGAACCAGGGCTGTAAAGGAAAAGAAAGAATCTGAAAGAGAAGAAGAGTAGGAAACAGACATTAATAAGGGAGATATGTATAAAAATGGGGTTATTTTCAGGGTAGGGGGAGGGAAGTTTATACAAGGAACCTTGAGATAAAGGGAAAGAAAGAACTCAAGAGAGATGGGACCATCGGAGAAGGGTATTACTAAGGGAGAAATAGGAAAAATAGGGACACTTTAAATGGGGAAACCATGGTGGAAAGGATTAGAGAATTTGAGAGATAAATAATGCCTAGCTAGTTTTAAAACCCAGAGGGAAGGCCGGGCGTGGTGGCTCACGCCTTTAATCCCAGCACTCAGGGGGCAGAGGCAAGTGGATCTCTGTGAGTTCAAGTCCAGCCTGATCTACATAGTGAGATTCAGGACAGCTGGAACTACAGGAAGACCCTGTCTCAAAAAGACCGAAAAAAAAAAAAAAACACCAAAAACCAGAGGGAAACATATTAATTGAACAACGTAGTGCCAAATTATACACACAAGTAGCTCAAGGAATATAATACATGTCTAGTCAAGAGACATGGTCTGAGAATGGTCTTTGCCCAAGCTTTATCTGTGTAGTACATGGTAATTAAAAGTACCAGACTGGGGCCTGGAGAGATGGCTCAGTGGTTAAGAGCACTGACTGCTCTTGCAGAGGACCCAGGTTCGATTCCCAGCACCCACATGGAGGCTACGAACCATCCTTAACTCCAGTTCCAGGGGAATCTGAAGCCCTCTTTGACCTCCGTAGCATTGCATGATGCAGTTGCACTCATATATATGCAGGCAATACACTCATACACATAAAGTTAAAATAATAAATAAAATATTTTTAAAAAAGTACCAGACTGGTGGAACTAACTTCTTGATGTCTAACAGCCATACTTTGAGGATTATTCTAATTTTTTCAGGAAGGACATAAAGGACAGTTTTTGCTCTTTGCCCTTCTATGTTGACTAAGCTCCAGGGGACTATGAGCATCTCTCAAAATGTCCTTTAACTGTGGTGCATCACCTGTCTTCTTGATCATGGAGGACATGGAAACATCACCAAATGAACTTGAACCAGTGTTCAGTCTAGACAAGTGTCCAATCTAAAAAGAGGAGGGTCAACACAGAGGAAACGTTTTCTCCATGCTTCCAAGTCAAGCAGGACCTTTGACTTATCTTCACATAGATGGATCTGGTAAAGGAAAGGAGCCAGTGGCTCCTTCTCAAGCCCATGTGACTCCTGAGGAACAGATCCTCAAACAACCTTAAGAGTAAAAATAAATTGGTTTATCTGGGCCAACTGCATGGTCTTAAACACCCGAAAGGAAAGTATTACCAAAGATTAAAGGGATCAATATAACTATTTATGAGTCCATGTGTATAGCTAAAAGCTACATAACAAGAAACAGTGCCAGACAGGAGATACCTTCCTTTCAGTTGTTGGCCAGCGTGATCCAAGAGACTCCCAGACAGTAATCCAGCATAGAACTGGGAATAAGGACAGCAGATCCCAATCTTATCTAAAGGAATATTGACAGCTGATTGCTGCTAGATGAGGAAGAGCTGATCTTCCTAAAACAAGGAACTCTAGATAGGCTGACTAGATTCAGTGGATGGACTAGCACTGGGGAATGGCTGGGGGTACCGACAACACAGTGGACACATTACCATTGAAATCTACTCAATGATTTTATATCCATGCACAGGTGGATCTCAGAAAGTAACTGACTGTGACTAGTAATAATCAGATACATAGAGATTAGAGATGCATGTGTAAACATCTAAGTGGTAGCAACATTAAAATGAGTTTTTCTGTATGAAACAGTATATTTTAAAATGAAATGGAGATCTTTTTTAAAGGTTAAAACCTCATTCAATTTTGTGTCTTATAGGGTTTATACTAAGTTCAATACTGTATAACTGTATTAATTCAACTGTGAACCTAAAAATTACAGCCAGTACTGAAAGACATGCATCTTTGCTCTGGAAATTGTTATTGAATATGTTAATGCTGTAATGAAATGCTTTGAATCATGTGGTTATTAAATAAATAAAATTTTAAAAATTTCTCATGTGATAAGAAAAAAGGTATGATGATTTGTCTCCCCTCTTTCCCTGTTACACAGGAATCAGGGTTCCCTATTGTGGGTTCTGAGTCTCATTGATAAAAGAATTTAGAAATTAACTCAATAAGAAGTTCAAGGACTATTTTGTAAATAACAGGGCAAGCAAGATGCAAATCTTAGTAGCTGTTGGGAGATGGAGAATCAATGAGAGATGGTAAATTAGGTCCTTTGAATTAGGGGCCAAGAAAGCCAGCAGGCTCAACAAAGTAGGTGGGCAAGCAGTTGCAGGGAGGCATTCTTCAGAGAAAGATTGGGGATGTATAGAGGTGTCAGGGTAATCATGATTACAATTTGGTTTGATATCTGAAGAAGAGACAGAACAGAATGGGGAAAAGGAAGAGTTATGCTTTTGAATTAGATCTCAGAAAATCAGGCAGGCTTGTTAGTGAAGATCTGTATAAACCTTCTCTGAAGGAGGGGTTTATGAGATGTATATAGACATTAGCTCATTGAGGGAGTAATATTCCTCCCATTTCTTTAGCATGTTGTCAGGTGAATCAGCTTTCTTGAGGGATGGTTTTCTGGCCAGGTGATCGGCAGGCCCAGCTCAATAAACTCTTTAAAATTTTTTTTTATTTATTATTTTTATTGGAAGCCAGTATGCAATATTCTAACCTTTGGAGCAGATCAGAATGTCATGTCCCCAGCCAGGGCCAGAGGTAGAGATCAGATTCCATTCCTTTGACTAGTCTGAAGCAGCTTCCCATCATCAGCCTCAAGGAGGCCCTGATACCTCCACTTATCCATATGTTAAGTAGGACAATAGGTCCAAAGTTGATCATGAGGGAGAGTTCAATCCTTAATATCCTCCAAGACTGCTAACGATTGTCTTGCTGCCTAACATTGCTAAACATTCATGTCTTATTATGATAAGCCATTAGGCATTGTCTTTGTTAAAAAGAAAAGTTTAATTTGGGTCCACAAGTTGTTTAAAAGCAGGATAAAGTTAATCCTTTTTTAGTTCTTAAAATTTTAGTCACCTGTTCACCTTAGCAGTAACAATGAAAATTTTCCCTAAATTATCTTCTTCCTTAAACTCAAAAGCATGGTGATATGTCATTGTCTTACATACATTATAAAAAGAAATTATAATAAAAAGAAACACATTAAGATCATCTGTAAACAAAACTCAACTTCAAATGGACAAAGGGCCTCAACATAAGACCCGATACCCTAAATCTGATAGAGAAGAGAACAGGAAATACACTGGAACTTGCAGGCACAGGAAAGGACTTTCTAAAAATAGAACTCCTCCAGTGCAAGCATTAAGTCCAACAATTGACAAATGGGACCTCATGAAAAGAAAAAGCTTCTATACAGGGAAAGATACCATCATTCAAGTGAAGAGGCACCCTACAGGATGGGAGGAAACTTTACCAGCTATACCACTGTCAGAGGATTAGTATCTATAATACATGAAAAAATAAAATAAAATAAAAACCAAATAAAAGACAGTACATAGTGACCTGGGGCAACTCACCTTGGGGTGAGTTGTTTCCTCATATGGCAACCCCCAGGACCTCTTCCCAGGGGGTAATTGAGGTCAGGCACTTCCTGGTATAGTGAAAGAGAGATAATGAAGGCTGACCTAAACCAGTATGGAGCCCAAATATAGTGACAGGAAATTTGTCTTTGAAACGATCTGTCAGGGAAAAACCCCTATTTATCATTTTATGTGTATGGGATATATAGTCCACACATGTGGAGACTGTCCAAAGTTACATGAGAACCCAAATCAATCAGGGTGATGATCCACCCTCACCCAGTTCCCACATCTGAGAATGGGTTCTCCTTCTACCTAAACTCGACAAAAGAACACCCCCCCCAAAAAAAAAACCCTTAGGACCTTGTGTCACATGCTTGCTCTAGTGCTCAGGTGGAGTCCCATGCTGTCTCTGCTTTTAAACTCACATTTAATAATCTATGCTTTAACTACTACTGCTCTATGCCTTGTGTAATTCAATGTTTGAGACACAAAGAACCTGGAGATTCCATTGCAGGATACTCTAAGAGCCCCTCTGATGGCACCCCTTTTATTTCTCTTTCTTCTTCCTTTACCTTTACCTCTAGCTATGAGGGCACCTAGGCCTGTCATTTCAGTTGCTTGCTACAGGGCACTTGGCATAATCTTCTAAGCATCAGGATCAAGAAAACATGGGACTCTGTTAGGTTTTGAATGTGGTGGGGAAGTTCAAGACAACACTGAGACAGATTAATAGTATTATGGAAATGGAAGAGCGGGTCAGGTGCTAAAAGCCTTTGATGGATGTGATAGTAATTAAAAACTTTGGAGGAGGAAAATTCTGAGACAAGAGATAGTATAGGGGAGGTGAGCAGGAGTCTCCCCCCACACCTCCCTGTGGTTTCCCAGGATGGAAGTCTTTGTTTTCCAAAACTTTCACATTCCTGTAACCTTTGTATCCATATATTATGTTACCTAATTACCATGTATATTCTATGTACCTTTTGCTTACATTCCTCACTTATAAGTATAAAAACCCTCCACAACTTGAACAAGGAGTCTGACTCTTTTTATCTGTGGGTCAATCCTGCTATTAAATTAAACTTCCTCTACTCACATCACTTTGGCTGTTGGTCTCTGATTTTTCTATACCATTCCTGGAGGCCCCAGTGAGATCAACTCATGGTACTTTTGTTGGTAATAGAGGCTTCCACTCCTGCACTCTGTGGTCCCGAACAGAGAAGTGCACGCCCCTGAAGAATTTCCTCTCTGGGGTCTCCTTCCAGGAGGCCAGAAAGACCTGCATAGCCCCAGGCTGGAGCCTCTCACCAGGTAAAGCAAGACTGAGTCCCACAATGGATGTCCAGATGGGTGTCAGATTAGCTAAGTAGAAGCTGGAGTGGGCAGATTCCCTACAGGGGGCTGCAAACAAAGTCTTGGTATGATTCCAAGATGGCACTGGACTCCAGTCAGGAAGGAAAGGGGATCACAACTAAACTTCGAAGTGATTCTGAGGTGCTGGTCCCATTTAGGTAAACAGGAATCCAGCAAGAAACCGTGACACAACTAAACCTCAATGTGATTCCAAGGTCCTGGCCCCATTTTAGGTAGAACAGGAATTTAATGGGAATAACTAGGGAACAACTGTCTTAAACTCTGGATGCTTGTGTGGGAATGTGAGAGTGAAAGTAATGTCCACACCTCTGCGAGCCCACAGAATCTGACAGGGCTTCACCCTGCAGGTCCACTGAGGTCGTGTAACCTAAATGGGCACTCACCTTTGGGTGACCGAGCACAGGGATTATACATGTGCTTAAGGTAAGACCTCTTAAGTCACTTAGAGGTGGCTTGCCAGGAAGGCATCTGAATGAGGGAGAGACTAGCACTCTCCACTCTCTCCTGTGCAACATACTACATACATCTCAGGCACATATAAAATTTCAGATGTGCTCCTCCCAGTCCAAATGTCATACCCAGACTGTCCTCCAGGTGATGCTGAACAACTTAAAACTAGGCCATGCAGGAGACTGTGGCACTAAGACAAAACCCTCCAAATTAAAAACTTTCTGTGAAGTCCAGTGACTTGAAATCAGGCCATGCTGGGTAAGAATCCGTGGGACTGGATAGAGGCTACTTGAACCCTAAAACCCAGCCTCATGCTTACCAAAAGAGGAGGGAGAACTGCCCCAAAGCTATGAGGAGATTATGGAAGAAGTGTTCTCCTCTGATCCAGATTTAAAAGATGAATGCCTACATTCAAAGGACCATCCTGATCAAACTCCTTGAATTTTGTGTTTTGGGTGCACCTAGTTTTTGTGGATTTACGTCATGTGTATCTATGATAGTTGTTTTCCATGTGTTTGAGATTTTATGTAATTATGTCATGTATGTCTATAAGTTTTCTCATGTGTTGAGATCTCAAGTAATTCTGTCATGTGTGTCTGTGATCATTGTCTTCATATGTTGCTTCTATCAAAACAAACTGGCCACTTCAGTTATTCTTTTCATTCGTTTATTGTACACAAAATTATTGGCTTTATTTTTGTTTTATTTTGGCATGCCTAATTAAAATACACATGCAGATTTATAAATATGAATATTTTGTTAGTAAATTCAAAGGCCTTATAAATTTGGGTAACCTAAACGTCTTTCAATTTATTAGACAATGTCTCTAGGTCTATTAAATGTTTCACAAAATTTTTAAGTTCTACTGGCTTATACAAAACAGTATCTGAGCTGGTGGTTTAAGGACCTTAATTGTTACATAACTTTTGGTTTGGGTTTGCTTTCATCATGTTTGTTTTAAGTATCTCTTTGGCTTGCTCCCTTTGGAAGTGTTTTGGTTTTGACATTCAGTCTGGTTTGTGTTGCTTTCAGAATTCTAGAGGCCTGAAAATGACTTGAGAAAATTGAACTCTGGTTGATTATGGGTTTGATTTAATATGTTAACTCATCTTCAGAGCTGGAGATGACTTCTGGGACTGGTCTTTCCGCCTCGTCTTGAGCTTTTGACTTTGTCCTTTGTCCCTGTTTCCTGCAGCAGGGTTCCTATGCGGGCAGATGTGGCCTGTTTGGGGGAGGAGTGTTTTTCTTCCTGGGAACCCTGCTTGGTTACATGCGGCCGTGTCCTTCCCTTCCTTGGCTGAATGCGGCCATTCAGAGCTGGAGATGACTTCTGGGACTGGTCTTTCCGCCTCGTCTTGAGCTTTTGACTTTGTCCTTTGTCCCTGTTTCCTGCAGCAGGGTTCCTATGCGGGCAGATGTGGCCTGTTTGGGGGAGGAGTGTGTTTCTTCCTGGGAACCCTGCTTGGTTACATGCGGCCGTGTCCTTCCCTTCCTTGGCTGAATGCGGCCGTGTCCTTTCCTCCCTTGGTTGGATGCGGCCGTGTCCTTTCCTTCCTTGGTTGGATGCAGCTGTCCTTTCCTTCCTTGCTGCAGTGCTTGCCTTTAGCTCTCATGCTTAAGTCTGCACTGAACTGCCTTTATACTATTCCTAAAACTCCCATCAACAATTGAAACCAGGAATCTTAGTTTGGCTTGAATGGGATTCTGTGACACCTAGAAGAGCTCCCCTAGGCTCCTGGAGATGGCCACATGGCAGCAGTGCTTTTGTTTCTCTGGCTACAGGACTCCTGGGTTAGACACAGTAGCACAAGTCTTCTTCTGGGGTGCCTTGTAAGAACTGATCCCCAAAGTGACCTGAGCCAGCCTCCTGCCTCCAGAACAGCCTGAGACAAAATGAGATAGCTACAATGTGCTCAGAATAACTACTTATAAATAAATATCATGTTTATCTTGTAAAAATCACCATGTACATTTATGCATACACTGAACAACCTTTAGACATCTCTGAGAATTAATTCACAACTATTCTCTACACTGTGTCTTTCTGGATACTGGGTAGTGATGTGATTTTGGGTTTGTTTCTTTCACAGTCTTTCCCCCTCCCATCTTTCTCATAGGAAGTAAAAGACCGCCCTGAGCCTGAGCTATTACTGTCACAGACCGCCAGCCCTGCAGACTTGGCATGCTGCTCCCCTGACCCCATGTGCTGTGTGCTTGTGCTCTCACCTCTCAGTCTTTCTACTATAGGAAAGGGTTAACTGTAAACAAATGTAATTGAATCATACTCATGAAAGCAATTTTCTTATACCCTATGCTTTTGGTATTGTCAATATTAAATTGTCTTTAGTAATGGATTAATTCTGTATTACCTTATTAAGACTAAATATTTCTTGTCATCCCATTCTTTACCCTCTCCTTTCATGGAATGGTCTTTGATGAAAACTGTTTAAACATTAGCTTGTTTTAATCATACTGTAACTTTTGGCTGTCGTTAGCTTTAAGTACAAGTGAAATGTCTAATTCTGTTTTCCATCACTTGTTGAGTTTAAAACCCAGTTAGGAATATTTTCCATATTAAAATGTAAATTATATTTCTGAAAATGTTTTCTTCAAGTATAAGCCCTTATGTCTAGCATTGATGTGTATGGCTCTGGTAAACACAGCCATTTTTGAGATGAGATTCTCATATACATCCGTGTGTGTGTGTGTGTGAGTGTATGTGAGTATGTGTGAGTGTCTATGTGTGAGTGTATGTGTGTGTGTGAGTGTGTGTGAGGGTATGTGTGTGTGTGTGTGTGTGTGAAGTGCTGATGGTTTTTAAGTCTCCTTTATATACATACACTTCTACTTTTTAAACCATGAAAGATTTTAAAAGTTATTAGTTTCAATGTTTTAAATTTTAGAGTAACATTTTATTCTGATCAGAATTTCATAAAGGTAATCAGTCTTGGTTTTGAAACTGGTTTGTCATGACATTGTATCTAACCACAGTATTTATTAAATGAGACTGTTGTGAATGTGTAGACTTATGTTTAATACTAAGGGAACAATTATTAAACAATTTACTAGATATAAAACTGATATAAATTTTCATATAAACTAAAATTATTAATTGCAACATGGTTCCTATTATTTAAAGAATATAAATTAATTTCAAGAAATGATTATTTCTGCTGCAGGGTGCAATTTATCTCTGTGTTTAGATGTTTTATATAAAATAAACATTTTCCAAGTCTATTAAAACATCTCTAAACCTTTAAAGGAGACTTAGTCAGTTAAAATCTGTTTCAAGACTTACAAGGACATCTCAAAGTTTATACATTATAATAATATATTTAAGATAATTGTTCATCTCTATTTTCGTATATGAGGTAAAATATTAATTGCTTGGTAAATTTGTTTGTAAATGTTATTTAAAAGTTTATTAAAGTCTGACCAGGGTTATAGCACAGTTTTCCTTAAGTGCTAATGCTGGAGGTTATGTGCCAGTTGCTTCCCTCCACCGAGTGGTTAATACTCCTTATTTGGTAGACCACTCTGAACGACACAAAGTAAAAGTATTTTAATAGTCTTGTGTTTTCTATGAGGTCTACCTGGGAACTTATGAAGTACAGTGTATACACGGGTAGTATTAACTCATTATATTATCTTTTCCTAATTTTAAAAAATATTTTATTTATTTTTATTTTATGTGTATGAGTGTATTATCTGCATGTATGTGAGTGCACCCGTGTCATGCAATGCCGCAGAGCTAAGAAGAGGGCTTCGGTTTCCCTGGAACTGGAGTTAAGGACAGTTCATAGCCGCCACGTGGATGCTGGGAATCGAACCCGGGTCCTCTGCAAGAGCAGTCAGTGCTCTTAACTGCTAAGCCATCTCTCCAGCCTCTCATTATATTATCTTAATATATGTAATTTGGATTCCATGTTATTTTAGTAAGATGGTGCTGCACAGCACTCTTCTGACTCAAAGAACCGCCATCTCATGACTTCAGCTGTGCCTGCTTATGAAAGGTCATCACAATTGGGCTTGTTGATGGTTGTGTTCCTTCATTAAAGTAAGGATGGTCATTGGACCCTCACCTTAGTATCCAGCCATTCTTCCCAGCCAGAAGTATGTAATTATGCCCTAATTGTAAATGGTCTCCTGAATTTAGAAAGGATTGTAGTAGTAAAAGATTTATATATAAGCTGGGCATGGTGGCGCACGTGTTTAGTCCCAGCACTTGGGAGGCAGAGGCCAGTGGATCTCTGTGGGTTCAAGGCCAGCCTGGTCTACATAGTGAGTTCCAGGCCAGCTGGGGCTACAGGGAGACCCTGTCTCAAAAAGACCGAAAAAGAAAAAAAATATTTATATATAAAGATTACAATGGCAGGATATTGCCAGAATAGAAGGGTTAATGAAATTCATTTTAAGCAAACTTATTAAAGGTCTGAACAGGTTTACAGAGGTACAGAGTTGTTAATTTTCAGTCCACTCCTCTGGCTTGTACTGCACACCCGGTTATAGATTTGGATTAAATGGGTGCAGAAAAGTGGCTACTGAAAAATGTCCTTTACGTTTCTCTATGTTATGAAAATGTTACTTTTGGCACTTTCTTTTGCCCATAACAAAAATAATTTGGCTCAAGAAAAACTAGGTTTTACCTCCTTGAACCAAATGTATGAAATCTAGAAGAAAACAGTTTCCATGAAGCTTGGTCTGAATTTTGATCAGTTTATTTCCTGTCCATAGGCATGTGATACGATGCTTCCCTTCCTTCTGAAAACTGTAATCAGGATATAGAAACTAAAAAGAGACTGCTTCTGTTTGTAATAGAACAGCATTCATTTGAGACAGAAGATGATGGGAACTGAACTGACACCAGCTCATGTCCCTACTCCCTTCCTCTGTCCACTAAAACCTTCTTAATTTCAAGGCAGTTAGGTTCAGAGGTTTGCCACTCCTGAGACCCCTCCTGCTATGTGGGAACTCTGCCTTCTTTGTCCTAAGATCCCCGGAATAAACTACTTCTTTCTAAATTCACCCCCTTGTATTCCATGAATTTCATTCTTTGAATTTTTGAGACAAGAAACTGAAAGGCTCTAGCTTGAGTGGCTTTGGTGGCTGTTGAGTTTCTGGGACCCTAGCCTCTCAAGAGAAGCCCAACAGAGCCCCATAAAGGCTCTATCGATAAGAAAGACACCCTGATAGTCCCATATCACATGGACAGAAAGACGGAGAGCCAGCAGCATGACGGGGGCTCAGAAGGGAGTTCAGGTCTAGCACCAGTGACAGCATGGTGGGTATCTGAAGAGAGGAATCAAGAGCCCACTTGGCAGAAGTGGGAAGCTTTTCTTATAGCTCTGTGAGGGTGGGAGAGATTTCACAGCAGGAGCCTGAGGCCAGGCTCTCTGAGTCCCAGGCAGGAGGCAGGGAAGTGGGTGAGGAGCAGTACTCCCTTTGATGTAAAATCACTTCCCAGGTGAAATTTCCTGGCTTTGGGATTGTGAGTTAGCCTAAAGCTTCACACCGTGTCTCAGTAGCCAGTAACAGCCTGTCAGTATCTGTGGGAGATGGACAGACTGCTACAGATTTTGTGGCCTGACCAGAGACTAGATTCTAACACACTGTTACAAATACGAATCAGCTTTGGAGATCCAGGGTGTGCTGTTTTGAAACAACATCTGCAAGAGAAGCTGTGAATGGGAATGTTTATTTCTAAAAACATCAAGTGGAGATGAATGTTCCCTTTAAAAATACTCCATCATAAATAAAAATTCTGAACATTTTAGAGACACGGTTAAAATTTCTTTGGACAGAATTTCAACAGCAAAATTAAACAGTCATGAATTTCTTGAAATGTAGGTCTCCAGTCCTTTCTTCCCTCTGTTTGGTACACCTAGGCTTCCTCAAGGTCACCATTCAAACCCACCAGCAGTTCCATGCTCTCTCCTTTCATGAGTCACACCTATTTTCATGCACTCACTTAAGCTTGTCTCAGGATCTGTGTCACCTCAGACCCTGGATATGCTTTGTCTTAATCCCAAATTAAGTAAAGATTTCATCAAACATTTCAATTTGCCAAATTCCAAAATCAAATAAGGCACGTAGAGTATACTACAATAAAAATGAGGTGGTATAGGAAAGAATAATCCAGGTTGGGGAATGTAGAATAGATTTGACAACAATACAAAAGAAATTCACTGCAATCTGTGAAGCACTTGGCGTAAATATAAAACCATGACCTTGCCTGACAGGTGCCACTTTGCCCAGTGAAACTTTTGTCAGAAAACCACTGGTCCTTTGTCCCACATCAGACAAGGGTCCTACATAGATACATCAGCTCTCCCACTGCCTCCTGAAGTCTCTGCAACACTTCTAAGCACAACCCCCGCCCCGCACTGAGAGAGCATCAGTTACTATATTAAAGCAGTGAGACTTCATAAACACGGGCTGTGGAGAAAATACTTTTTTATTTCATAAGGCAGGCTCTCACTATGTATCCCAAGGTGGCCTTAAGCTCAGTATCCTCCTGCCTCAGCATCCCTAGTGCTGGGATTACAAATGTATACTGCCATGTCTAACCGGAGAAAATACTTTTTTAAAGTCAATGAAAGAATAGTCTGCTTTGATTTTCTCTCTCACTAACCAGTTTCTTAGATGTTCTCAGCAGAGAGCATCTACAAAAGTATGAAAAAATACTTGAAACAAATACCATTGCCAATTCCCCCAAATCTCTGCTGCAAAACTTACTAACTCCTTAAACTCAAATTCTCTTTTGTAAGCCTGATATCTGAGCTAATGACGTGCAGTATTAGTTTGGAGAAAAGAACCATACAAGTTTGATGAAGCTAGCCAGAAAATGCCATGTTGTTTTCAGACATTTCTTCAGACGACAGTGGGTTTTCAGGCTTCTATAATTATAAAAGATTTCTTTAAGAAGGAAAAGCAAGCTTTTCATAGCCACCGATTCCAGACAAAAAGTGAGACCAATGGTTATTTAAGTCCAATCTAATTTAATATCACAATGGTGGGCCTGGTTGTCTGTACATATATATGTGTGTATTTATTTACCTACCAATTTAAAGAGACTGCTGCTATGTGGAAGGAGGTCCCATGCCTAGAAATGGATAATGTTAGCAAAGCATGGGAAAGAATTTTTTTTTTTTGCTCCTGAAAACAATAACCTACATTTAATGGTAAGAAATCACCAGCAAATTCCATTATGTTTGTGGGCTTGACATGTGGTACTTATTAAATGTAGGAACAAAGCTACTTTATACATCATAATGTTCACATTACAAATCCACTGCTCATAATGGTGCTGCAAGCGTATGTGCAATTTTTCTGAACTTATGAAATATATTTCTGACACCTCAGGTATTGATGTATGCACGCATGATATTGTCCCAGTGCAGTAGGGAGACTTAACTGATGTCTGCAAGATTTGATTTATTACAAGTAAATATGATTGCCTTCATAATCTGATTTTATTATGTTTGGGGCTCTCGCAGGTAAACTTTTAGTAGAAGGAAGAAGGCCAATTTTATTAAACCAGTGTATTCCTGCAAACCATAGAGTTTCTTGTCAAGGGGGGAGGGGCTGCTGATTTAGAAGTATATAGAAAATTTCCAAAAAGAATTTACTCCCATCATTCCCCACATCTTCTCTTCTCAATTCCCGAAACTATTTCAAATGGGCTTTTGCTGTTTTGAGCTTTACATTCCTTTCTTAAAAGTCATATTAAAGTAAAATTCACATATCTGAGGCCAATGTTAAATACGCTTTAGAGGAAAAGGACCTGAAAAACCCAGTTCCCACCTCCAAAATTTTTACAACAGGAATTTTTCTCTTTTGTACGAAAGAAAAAGAGGTTTGATGATTTTAATAATTGGGGCTTGATTGATAGACCCAGGTTTTTGATTGATACGATTCCCAATATGAAGGGCACAGCTTCACTATATAGGTTGACCTGTAATCATCAAAGAACTGAAACAGGTAACCCTGGGATCAAAGTTGGGCCTTGGCTGTAGACTCAAAATGGAAGACAGGTAAGGAGAGGGGCAGAAGTGGGAGTCTGGCCTAGCTACCATTTCAAGACACACTAACCTCACCCAAATGAATATGTGTAATCTTATTCTAGGTGTGGAGGGACAAAAATTCTAACATCTGAAAATTCCAAAACTTTCTGTTATTCCTGCTCACTACAAAAGCCTTGGCTTCCTTCTCTCTGTCCCTCTTATACTAAGATGGAGATAACAGCTTCTTCCCAGGTGGCATAGGCAGGCTGGCATAGCCAGGGTGGCCGTTCAGGCCTTTTTATGCAGCATAACAGAACAGGAAAGGGTCAAAAAGAGGAGCAATCTAGGAAGAAGAAAATTACTACTGCTGTTGAGAGGGAGGGGAAGGCAACATTTTATTTAATTTTTAAATTTTATTTATTATTTTTATTTTATGTGTATGAGTGTATTGCCTGCATGCGTGTGTCATGCAGTGCCCATGGAGGTCAGAGGAAGGCATCAGATCGGCTTGAAGTAGAGTTACAGACTGTTGTTAGCCACCATGTGGGTGCCAGGAATTGAACCCGGATCCTCTGCAAGAGTATTCAGTGTTCTTAACCACTGAGTCATCTCTCCAACCTCAGGAAGGTAACACTTTAATTTTATTTTTTGTCTTTCAAATAAATCAGTGAAGGGCACTTTAGTGATCTGAAATTAAGAATTAAGAGAAAAAAGAGAAATTTCATGTTGTGGGTTGTAAATGACCTACTGTTTTCAACCGAAACACAAGGTAAATTTTTAATTAATTTTAAACTATTTTTTCATTGACAGTCATAATTTATTGAAAAATGTGATTGGTTCAAGTGGATGAAAATCTGCTGAGATCATAGGTGCATGCTGTCAGTGTCTTGTCACTCACTTCCCATAATGGCAACTGGTTTCCAATCAGACAACCAACAAACATCAGCTCTTTCTAACTACAAAAGAGCCCTGGCCAGAGTCTGATGAAGACATCCAAAGGAGAATGCAGCATTGAAACCATGCTGTTGGGATTCATCAGACAGGGACAAGTAGTCAAGAGCTGATTCCAAACAAGATAGGACAAAATTTGTGCACAGAATGGAAATTGTACTAACGTCATTATACTTATTTCAGCTGGAAGTCAAAATACAGTAACTTGAACATTGACAAGAAAAAGTCTTGTATTTTATAACTTCCTATTTTCATATTTTAAAAACATATTCTTTCATAATACCATTCTGTTTGCCTTCCTTAGACAAAAACATTGTCTTCACAACATTCTTTTTTCTTTTTTTGAAAACGTTTTATTTAATATTTTTATATTTTTATGTATATGCATGTATTGCCTGCATGTAGGTAAGTGCGCCCGTGTCGTGCAATGCCCGTGGAGGTCAGAAGAGGCTGTCGGATCCCCTGGAACTGGAGTTACAGACAGTTGTTAGCTATCATGTGGGTGCTGGGATTCAAACCCAGGTCTTCTGTAAGAACATCCAGTGTTCTTAACTGCTGAACCATCTCTCCAACCCCAACTTTTTCGTTTCTTGAAAATGTCAAGTGTCTTGAGGTAAAACAGGAAGGGTGATTTAGATTCTCACTAGCTAGAATACTGAATGTGGCCCACAAACCCAGCAGCTGCACCTAGCAGCTGAATGGCAGCTACTGCACATGCTCAGGAACTCAAACGAGTTGTTGGGCTTTAGGGCAGTAGAGAACCAAGTCCAGCCATGTTCCTACTCCTGACAGGAGGAGTCTAGCAGAGTTCTAGGTTTTGCATTGTGTTTCTCAAGCACCACCATGCACATGGAAGGCCCATGCATTCTTCCCTAACAACCTAGCTGTCACCAGTGTAAGATGGGTATGTTAGTCCTTTACCTTAGTCTACATTCTTCCTTCACAAGACTAATCCTCCTTTCTTTGGTCCTGACCAAGCTGTCAATTATTTTAACTTAATTTCACCTAGACTTGAAAAAAAAATTGAAAGGAAGCAAGGGAACACTGAGTGGTCTGTTCCAGGTGATCATACACCAAGACAGCTACTGTCTGATACGTTTATCTTCAAATTTTACATTCTAGACATGTCTTGTAGCTTCTTATTGCACTCTGTGAAGTAGCAGCTCCTTTCTGCCTTAATTGAAATGTATTGTGTGCTGGATCTTATCTAGTGTTTCATCCAGCAGGAGATCCCAGTTGGGGATCTCTCTATGAACACACTGAGTATTGATAGCCTGTACTGTAAGGTTTCTGTGTGAGCGGCAGTGTGCTGGGAAAGGCCAGGATGCACATCTAAGAGGAGTAGTGCTTCTAGCAGAAGTGTAAGCTTTCCTCACACTGGGCTACCCTGCATTCTGGGTGTGGCTTTCTGTTACCCTTGCCCAGATGAAGTGTAAGTCTTCCTGTATGGCTTCTTAAATAGGCAAACTCTGACAAGAGTGTTGTATAGTGAAGCCCCTTTCTGGTGTACCTTACACACATCAGTGCCATTGTACTCAAACTAAGCTGGAGAGATTACTAGTGAGTGAGCATGAACGTGTGAGCACATACTGCACATCGGCGTGCATGCTCATTCCTGACTGCAGGCAAAAAATGGATAAATGATTTACAGTTATGTGTAGCATATTAAACTCTCAACTTTCCCTCTCTGAAGGAAAAGAAATTTATAAGTAGGCCTTCATTGGCTTATAGATGCCCAACTGGGCTCTTTAAATGTAGGTATCTTTTCACCTGTAGGATAGCATTTTAATTTTCAAAGGAATCATAGATGTGGAGTACAACATTGGCTGCCAGCAGTTGGAGGAGATTGGCTATTGGGTGATGTTGGTCAAAGCTGGATTGAAAGAGTAAGCTCTAAAACTAATGCTCAGAAGAGCTGCGGACAATAGCTTAGTGACAAACTGCTTCTTCGACCATTGTGAACCTCTAGATTCAATCCTGAGCACTACAGAAACTATCTCAATATGATGATTATGGTTAACAGAATTATACAGAATTCTTTAAAACTGTTAAGAGCAACTATTAAGTATTCTCA
>NW_008340113.1:5041117-5041593 GCF_000622305.1 Nannospalax galili | reverse complement strand
TGGCAATTCTATGTATAATTCAATTTATAAACCCCAGAATAACAGCATATTGTATATCATAAATATATTTATTTCATAATTTAGGAAATAAAGAGGTCTTAAGAACATTCTTCCTCAGTCATAAAATAAAAAGGGCCTTCATATAAAGATACACAGAAGCCTTGGATTGGACTGTCATCTACAAGCGCCTTGGCTTATGACTCTTCCATGGAGTGGTTATTGAATATGCAGTATCTTTGCCACTTACTATATTATCTTCCTATGGAAGTGGGAACTCCAAAAAGGTTGATCACAAGAAACGACAGCTGAACCTCTCCCAGGATGCTTTTTTGACCTCAGGTTTTGCCTTAGATAGCTATCTCTCTGCCACCCCGTCCTCTGTAGATTTATTGTGTAGATTCCTTAAAATCTTATGAGTCTTTCTATATATATTTAAAAGAACTGTGGCCTTACAAGTTGTAGATCACAGAGGATTG
>NW_008340113.1:5034831-5040958 GCF_000622305.1 Nannospalax galili | reverse complement strand
AGAGAGAGAGAGAGGATAGTGTCAGCTGTCTTCCATTTTCTTTGGGAAAAGCAAATATCATCACAAAGCTCCCAGATGACTTCTTAGCTTGGGTCCCTTTGTCCACAAGAATGTCCTATGTCCAAATCTACTTCCAAAGAAGAGATTCAGGAAACTGATTTACTCTCTTAATGTTGGTGCAATGCCCCTCTCCAAATGTTTTGCTGTTGCTGTTGTTTTCAAAATAAAAAGAAGGGGGCACATGGGCATAATAGCATGACAGAAGAGAGCACCCCAAAACATGTTACACAACACAGTCTGCATAAGACTGCATTTGAGGCTTCAAAAAAGGGAAAGAATTTGAGAGAAATCTAATGCACTTTGATTTTGTGGAAAAGAAAGCCAAAGTCTTGGGAAGTCCACTCTCAACCCTCATGAGAGTGACTAGGGTTGCGTTTCCTGCTTCCATGCCCAGCATAACCCCTCCTGCTTTACCGTTTTTACAGTTCTTTTCAGGTGTGCATTCCTGTGCTTCCAACAAATAGATGGAACTCCACTGTGCTCTGGTTCAAATCCCTTTTATAGAACCCCATAATTGGAACGCTATCCTTGCTGTGGAAATGTCAATAAGTATTTGGCATGCATTATTATTCATCCTTGAGAAGACAATGGCGTAGTCACCTTGGGTAAGACATGGGAGGCAAAGAATGGCCTTTCCTATAACTGCTTGCTTTCCATGAAGATCAGGAGGCTGTGATGAGGGAAGGTAAGGCTCTCTTAACTGAGCACTCTTGGCCATTCTTTTGTTAACTCTAATCTCTTAGGTAGAAGCCATTTCATTATTTAAAATATGCTCGGAAGATAACAAATACGAACACAGTATTGATTTTGCCTCTCTTTGTCTCCGCAAATTTCCTGTAACCAGAATTCATATTAAATCTGCATATACTTCTAGAAAAGAAGGGCTGCAAAGCTATACACATTTGCCAACAGAAAATCTCAGCAAAACCAATCAGGATCAGTCACGTCTGGAATGGTTAACAGCTCAAAAGGAAAATTAGGCTCAATGGTATAACCAATCCAAGACAATCAGCCTTGATTGTTACAACACAGAATATATAAAGGCCACAAGAATAAAAGAGAAAAGACTCTGCCCTTGAAAAAGTGACATGTTGGGAACAGGCAGAGTTGAGTGATGGGCCTCTCTCTAGTCTTTAACTGTTAGTGATTTTTCTTAAATCATGTGGCCTGGGGGCATCTGTCAGGAAATTGCTGCCTCCGCTGCCACACATGATTTTGAGATTGGCCCATGGCAGATTCATTCTGCTACCCTCTTATTATTGTGCTATTTGATGAGCTCCTCATACCTATGACTTAATCTAACTCTTCCAGAAAGCATCACAGATTTTCCCAAAAAGAGGCTTAGTTTGTTTCGTTTTGTTTTGTTTTGTTGTGCCTCAGGCTTCCGATTACATTGACTAGTCCTTATGACGGTATCACGTTACATCAGTTTCGTCTGCTGTGAGAAAGGGTGAGCATCTCAGGCTCAGCCCAGAAAGTAATTTTAAGATGATTTTGTCAATGGAATAAAATCAAATTGTGAGTGGGTAATTTTGACAGCTGTCCAGGAGATGTCATTTAAATGATACCTGGCTAATTCCATTTATTCAAGTCCCTTCACCTCTAATCATGCCCAAACTCCTTTTTGTTGAGTTATGGTTTGTGTGTGCTGCATATATGTGTGCTGCATATATGTGTGCGTCACATGCATGTGTACAGAGGTCAGAGCTTGAAACCAAGATGGGTTCCTCTATCTTGCTCTACCTTATTATTTGAGGCAGGGTCTCTTACTGAATCTTGCACTGATGACTAGAGTGGCTGGCTGGTGAGCCCCTAAATTTGCTTGTCTGCCCCAAGCTTGTTATGCCTATTTTTTCCCTCAGGTATGGGGATCAAAACTCAGGCCTTCAAGTTTATATGGCAAGCACTTTACCTACTAAGCCATCTACCCAGCACGCCAAACTTTTTTAGTAGATTTTAGGCTTTCAATATTTGATTTTGTTCAGTTGTTGTTGTTTTTTTTTTTTATTTTCAAAACACTGCTATTAAAATTCAGATCTTACTGGAATCAGGAAATTCAGTCTTAAATCTTCTCCTCTTCACCCCTTTATTAATCCACTGAGCATGAATTTTAGAACTTTTGCTGATGGACCCTAAAACTTGTTCACCTTTTAGCAAGAAACAAACTTGGAAATGTAAATATCACTTTAAGAAAGCAGTATGGGTCCCAAAGAAGACATTAAATTAGAATCTCAACTAAAGTGAGCAAATCTATGAGGTATTAGGAATGAAACTCCTAAAGCTAGGTATAGTGATACACACTTCGAATTCTAGGTATAGTGATACACACTTCGAATTCTAGGTATAGTGGGACACACTTCGAATTCTAGCACTGGGGAAGCTGTGGCAGGAGGATTTCGAGTTCAGGGTCAGCATAGGCTATATAGTGAGACCCTTTTTCAAAAAAATAAATAAATAAAAACAAAATACCCAATGAAAGATTTTTAAAGACCCATTTTTTACATACATATACTCAGACACTCTTAGGCTTCATCCTTGTCCACAGAAAATTAGCCAGAATTTTCAATCTTAAAAAAAATTCCCAATTGCCCTATCTTTGAGAAAAATGTCAAGATATACAATTAGGAAAAGAAGTTATTTAGACAAATGCAAAACTACAAAAAAAATTTAATTGGATTCTTACCTTACACCATACAGAAAACTTAACTGGGAATGGATTTCAGACTTAAATGTTATGGCCAGAAGTTCAAAACTCCTTAAAGTAAACATAAGGAAATTGTTGATAGTGGTCTGGGGATGATTTCTTGGATGTAACCCCTAAGCCCCAGGCAGCATAGACAAAAATAGGTAAATGGAATTGCACCGAACTATAAAGCCTGTAAAGAAAAGGAGACAGCCAACCAAATGAGAACACAGCCTGCAGCTCGGCAGAACTCACAAACCATACAGCCTGGGAGGGACCAATACAGCCTGGGAGGGACCAATGTCCGTAGTAGACAAGGAGCTTATAAATGGTCAGCATGTGTTCAAAAGATGCTCAACATCCCACAGCATGAAGGACGTAGACATTAAAACCACAGTGAACTGCCTTTGTCAGGATGGTGATTTTTTTTTTTTAAAGGCAAGAGATAAAAATGGTAGCAATGATGTGAAGAGACTAGAACTCCTGTACACTGTAAATCCTTCAAAATGTATATCAATCATCATGTTGTATACTCTAAGTATACACAGTTCTGTGTGTCAACTATACTTTGATAAAGCTTAAAAAATACTGAAATAAAAACATTGACAAATACAGTACAAATAGAATCCTCTTTTTCTTTGCTTTTAAACTAGACTTCCATTCAGTAATGCCAGAGATACCTCAAAACTTAGCTATTAGATAAAAAGAAACACATAGATACTGAATAAAGATTAAAATTGAAGACATTGAGTTTAGAATACTTTAATTCCATTGAATAAAAAGAAAAGATTCGGGGGCTGCAAACTCTTGACATAAAAAGTACACAGAGCAAAACATGACAGTATAAATAAATGTATATAATCTCACAAAATTAATATAGTTTTGATCAGAATAGAGAAGAGTAAAAGCTAGCTTACAAAAAATCTTTTTACTTCTCCAGCTATATTAATGACTGGGCAGCTAGGTAAAACTACAGGTGTATTTACTCTGCAAACAAGCTGCATGAATGAGGCATAAACATTACACTTGACAGTTTTCAATGTAAAAGACCTCTGTTTTTATACGTGACAAGATACCTACACATATTTTAGTAGCAGCTTAGTTTCTTTCTGAAGGTCATGCTAAGCCTTTTGTTTCTAATTATTCAGAATTAAGTACATGTTCACCTGTTGCTATGATAAACCTATATGATAAAACAGATGCCATAAAGTTTGACACTGTACCAGAGTGTAGTCCGCATCCATTCTTGGCATGGACCAGCTAGAAACCAGAAAATATTGAAAGATTTGCTTTCTGGGAATTGAGCAGACTTACTGGAAGCCACAGGGAATAAGGTGTGGCAGGGATCATGGACTCACATCATCAGGACACTTTCTAAGAGGTGACAGAACATTAAGGTTCATAAGTACCTGTGACTTATAAAAGAGAAGCTTGGCAAGTTAATGAGCTCCAACTTACCAGTCAGATAAAAAATGCCATGAGTTATCTTTTACAGAGGTTGGCATAGCAACACATATACCAGCACATTGAACACACAAATAATAACATAGAAGGACCCTAAAAATTATGGTCCACAGACAATAGATACAGTTGAACTTTTCAAGCCAAGTTATATCTGCACAGTGGGTGACTTGGGTGAGTTCAGTAGAATCCACACGGAAGTGCTTTTCCTCACACACACACTGGTACTGCAGGACCACCAAGGCCTGTATAAATAATTGACAGTGTCAGACTAGAGCCAAAGATGCTGAAGTATTGTATAGAGTCTAGCTGAGGTCAGTAGGACCCACCAAACTATGGACCCTCTACTGCCCCATACACTGGTATCATAGAACAGTCAGAGGGAAAACTTGCAGCAGATCCTAGAGCCAGCATGACCAAGAGCCCTACTCACCTTCTGGGCAGAGAGCAAAGGGGCTGAAGGCTGACACCTGGAGGCTGAGGCAGGCTCTCTCCAAAAGCTGCTGCTGATGTCACTGTGAACCCCATCAAGGGCTCCCACTCTCCCTTCCTGCACACAGCCATAATGAGACAGAGATAGAATCTAAGGAGGAACTGAGAAGTACTCTGCCCAGCTTAGTACAGCTGTTCCAGAAATACAGTCCCAAAGGTCTAAACACCACTGGGACAAACATACCCTAAACATGGATGAATAACTTTCATTTGGAACTGCAATCCCCTATCAGGGCATTCTGCAACATGAAATATCATAGGAAGAAAGAATTCAAAACCCATGACATCAAGGAAGAAATATTGACTGACAAACGATTTCATTAAAAATCTAATGTACTTGTATTATCCTATCTTCAGAAAGGTTTAATTGTTTTCTTTTAATTTTGTTTTCATTTTATTAAATTTCTGCAGAAACATCTAGCAATGGTCTTGCTTCAGGGAATGTATAGCTTGCTTAAGCCACATGATTGTTCTATGTGCATCTCCCCATCTCCCCACAGTCTGCGACTGTGTATTTTCTACTATTCTTCCCATAGACAGCACATTACTTCTCTCTTCTCCAACTCCTCCTCCTTTTCCTTCTTAACAGTAACCTTCTAAAATTTAATCTCTAAACCCTGTTGACGCTGTTTCTCAACTTTTCCCTCCCAGATATCTAGTACTGATCCCTGTCCTTAAGCAGCCTATGTCCCCTCCACACCTAATCTTAGTAACTAACATCTTCATATACATCCTACTGTCGTTGCTTGTTGATCCTCCAGTAGTTACTGACATTAAAGAGACTACTGTTTTTTTTTTTATTTATATGTGTATGCGTGTGTTGCCTGCATGTAGTTAAGTGCACCCATGTCATGCAATGCCCGCAGAGGTCAGAAGAGGCTGTCGGATCCCCTGGAACTGGAGTTATGGACAGTTGTTAGCTGCCTTGTGGGTGCTGGGATTTGAACTCAGGTCTTCTGCAAGAACAACCAGTGTTCTTAACCACTGAGCCATCTCTCCAGCCCCAATACTCCTGTTTATAACTGGCTAGTCTGACATTTGGATAGTGGCCTATCCAGCAATTGGGGTTGCATCTGCAGTTAATATTCTACTCTGGGAGTAATATAGGAGTCCCACCAGGCTTCTTAAGCACATGGATTGAGGGTTTAACTTCTGACCTTAACACCACAGCTTTATCATAATATAACCTCACTTGAGATTTGAAAATACTTCAGCTGAAAAGATATAACTGATTTTAAAAATCCAATCTGCAAAATAAGCCTTTAAAATAAGTCTCAACGCAGTAGTGTAAGACATGAAAAATTAAATCAGTGTGACCCCCTCCAGAAAAAATAAAAAAAACCTTAATAACTCCAAATAAGAATCAATTAGATGAAATCCCCATGCAATGAATTTACAATAGCAATTATAAGAATATTTAATATATCCAAA
>NW_008340113.1:4976012-5034583 GCF_000622305.1 Nannospalax galili | reverse complement strand
GGCTGGAGAGATGGCTCAGCAGTTAAGAGCACTGGTTGTTCTTGCAGAGGACCTGAGTTCGGTTCCCAGCACTCACATGGCACCTAACAACTGTTCTTAACTCCAGCTCTGTGAGATCAGACACCCTCTTCTGACCTCTGAGGGAAATGCACAGCATGGGTGCACTTACATACATGCAGGCAATACACTCATACACATAAAATAAAAACAAAACCAAATCCCAAATCTCAGTAGAAAGCATTGCCAATAGAACAGATAGAGTAAGAAAGAGTATCAGGGATGGAAAACAAGACAGGTGAATTAGAATATTCACGTATCAACAAAGATAAATAATTAAAAATATGAACAGAACATGCAAGTCCAGTGGGATACCCTTAAAAGATCAAATTTATGAATGCCAAGAATAGAAGAAGGAAACTTTAGGCTAAAGGCATAAACAATGTACTCAATAGAAGCATAACAGAAACTTTCCAAATCTTGAGAGATGACCAGCCAGACTCAGGAGAAATGTAGAAGTCCAATGGACAAGACCAGAAAGAACTTGCCCAGACCACGTTCTAGTTAAAACACTAAGCATGGGAAACAAAGGAGCATTAGTGATGGCTGTAATAGAGAAGGACCAAGTCACGTGCCCTACAGATGCCAAGTCAACAGATCATGGAGATGCTGCACATCAATGTTTACTGCAGCACTACTCACAACAGCTAAGCTAATAGAACCGACATGGGTGTATGGAACCAAACTAGGTGCCCATCATCACAGGAATGGACAATGAAATTTTGTTAAGCCATAAAGAAGAATGATGTTGTGTCATTTGCAGGAAAATGTATGCAACAGAATATGAACATCATAGTACCTGTTTTCTCTCATTTTTGTTTCTGAAGTTTATGGATTTATAAAATCCTACCTGACCAGAAGACATGAAAGTACAGCTGAAACTGCCTGGGACCAGTGAGGGGGATGGGGGAGAACCAGAAGGAAGGAATATTCTCAAAGTACATTACACACTTGCATGGAAACAGCTTTATGTAACTCTGCATAAAACTGCAAAATAAATGAAAGCAATGAACACACTCTAATAAGTGAATAGATAAACAAACTATGATATATCCATTCAATGGAATACTGTTCAGTGCTAAAAACAAACAACCTGTCAAGCCACTGAAAGCCAAAGTGGAACCTAATGCATATTGCTAAGTGATCTATGGCACTAATTTAAAGAAAACAGGTAGCTATATTTTCATAAACTTAAAATGTGTATGAAAAGCAATACCACTCTTATGTGAACATACACAGAATATGTGTTAGGCTGGTGAGAAGGTAGCCTACTGAGCTGGGGGTGGGGGTGCAGCAAGGGTGTGGATGGTGGGTAGGAAGAACAGAAGAAAGAGAAACCTAGGAGACTCTCGATCCAATTATGAGAGCACACCACAACATGACAAAACCAGCTTCAGTGGGTAAGGCAGAATAAAACCAGTGTGCATTGAGGAGTGGGTTAGAAGAAGCCTGGCATGTGCTTAGATACTCTTATTGGCATAATGGATGAAGCTTTGAGTGTAAGTACAGGCTTTGGCAGAGGCTTGCAAATGGAATCCTCTCTCCTGATCAATTTCTGTATCAGGAAGGCTGTGACATGGAAGAGAGGATTCAAAACAAGAAGAGGACAATGGAAGTTACATTTCACCTTTCTGAGTGGTTTAACAAATGAATTCTTGGTAAAAACTGGATACTTTGTAACCAGCAACTTTGCAAGCTTCTGGCAGCCAAAGAAGAAAGGGCATGGGTGGCAACACTCAAGCTATTTGTGGCATATACCTATAATAAAATATTCAACTTTTAAAGGAAGGAAATTTTGTATCTGACAACAGGGATGAAACTAGAGGAGAGAGTGAAAAGTGAAATAACCAGTCAGAGAAGGAAAAGAAACTTCCCAATCGATTTATTTGAGTTTACACTGTCATAACAGAATACCACAGTCTAGGTACATTGCAAAGAATCAGTGTTTACTTCTCACAATTCTAGAGTCTGAGTATTCCAAGATTAAAACATTTGCATCGGCTAAGGACTAATATTTAAGACAGCTTCTTGAAATCTGCCTCTTGCAGAGGGAAGGAATGAGGGAGACAACTGCTGCCTCATCAATCCCTTTGTCCATCTACATTAATCCACTGTGAGGTTTGGCCCTTCTGGCTCAAACCTCTCCAAAAGACCCCCACCTCCCATTACTGTTATACTGGAGATAAAATTGGCAGCATGGGCCAGGCATGGTGGTACACTTTTTTAGTCCCCGAACTTCAGGCTGGTTGAGGCTACAGAGATATCCTGTCTCAAAAAGACAAAAAAAAAAAAAAAAGGAACAAGGACTTCCCTGACTGCATTCAAGACCGTAGCCTCTGAGAAGCAGACGAAGAATGGAACTGAGTAAATGAGGCACAGGGAACAGTGACTCACCATGTGCAAATTTCAGTTACTGGAGATGAATGACCTGTACAGGGCTGACAGATAACTCATTGTGGCCATAGAAAATAGTAATATACGGTACACTTAAAAGTCTGCTCAAAGTCAGGCATACTGATACAAGTCTTGATCTCAGCATTCACGAGGCAGAGACAGAAAGATCAGGAGTTCTAAGACAGTCTGGATAATGAGAGTTTATTCCCAAAAGTTAAAAAATCACAACAACAACAACAAAATAAATAAATAGTAAATAAATCAATCCGCTTGGATGGTAGCCCTAGTTTCTAGTCCCTCAGCGTGTGGTCTCATCTCTATTGGTAAACATGATTTTCCAAGCAAATATTACAGTATTGATTCTAGCCCTGGGTATCTGATGTTTAAAGTAGGACGTAGCAGTCACTTAAGGAATGTCTCGCTGGTAGACAGGAGGCTAGTTCTATAATTCTGTTAATTTGAAAAAGTCAACTCATAACCCAACCTTATCTCTGTTGTTTTTGACATCCACATACTCTTCCTTCCCTAGATCTTTGGCTTAACATTTTGGCATTGGTGGGGATCGAGCATGGTAAGTGAAAAAGGAGAATGGGACAGAGGTGCCTGAAGTCCAATGGATCCTTGCGTGGAGATGGTGGTGTATAGACAGTGGGGACTTGCTCAGAATGCTGTGAAATGTTCTAGGTTTCTACTGCTTTTTGGATGACATTTACATGATAAGTCAGTGACAGGGCTCAAGTCTTGATAGTGGCCATTGCTTGGCTGCAAATTAAGGCTCATTGTGTCTTTTGTCTCTCTTTTCCCTTAGAAAAATCTCTGTATTACCGGAGAGATCTTGTACACAATGTCAGAGATTCACCAACTGCACTGAATAATTGAGAGACTACAGGACTCACTTAAGGAACTTAATTTGAAAGCATTAAACAGACAAGCACCACCTTACCTCAGGGAGGCATCCACTTGCTCATCTTTCTCCTTGAATACGATTTCCTGACTTCCTTCAGATCTGTTCAAATGCCATCTCATCCAAAAGGGCATCCAAGCTGCAGATGCGCCCCCGTTTCTTCCCGCGTCTTTACCACTCACATATTACAGATATGTTTTTGCCTTGTAGCCACAGCTACAGGCCAAAAACATGAGTTCAAAAAAGCCTATTTTTTCTAGTGTTGGGAACAGTCTTCAGGCTGTAACAGCCACTAAAATATTTGTTTAATAATGAACACGTTCCACCCGTAAAGTACCTTAGCTCTGTAATTGTGGACAAATCACCCTCTCCTATTTTATTACTACTAGAATATGGATTAAATTACCTATTTTGCCTACCTCCTAGACTCTTGATGAGATATCAGACGTCTAGATTTCTGGTCTTTGATCTCTCTCAGAGAAGTATCAACCCTGCCATCATGACATTGAGAAATGCATCTTGGTAACCAGGCAAGGCAGGTTATCTACCTTCCAAAGTAGATCTAAGGCAGGCATTCTCATTAGGGCTTTGGTGATATATCACTTGTAAGGGCCACTGAGTGGTAGACATGGAGTGGCAGAGGCCTAGTCTGAGAGTTATGTGGCCTCCACTTTCCCCCCAGGATTCCCACATCCTCATTGGCTACCCTGTCAGCCATACTTGGAGTGAAATCAAAGGCTTGGGCTAGATTCTTTCTTTAAATATTCTGAGACTTTGAATATCCACCACATAGTATGTAGAGCCCCATGCTCTCTACACTTAGGAGGGGAGTTTAGAATGTGAAAAACAAAGTCTATTTTGATGGTGTTGGTGTCTTTTTTTGTTACTGTTAATTCTCCTTTGAGTAGTCTACACATGCATTGATTCTATGCAGATCACTGAGGAGTGTAGCTAGACTCAGGGGCTTCTGAAAATTGTCTTCTCTTTGTTCTCAGGGGTGTTAGTGATACCAACTGTAAGGCTCAGAGGAAATGACAGTGACATGATACAGTGTTGCTTGAGAACTCTTATAATTATATATGAATGGACTATCTGTCGAACATGATAAATTTATGCATTGCTTATATGTTAGTTTTAACTGCTGCCTTGTTGATAAGGTCTGTGGTTCTGTGTCGTAACTGTGCTCTGCACTGCTGTTGTCTGTGCTTCCTCTTGTTGACACTAAGAAAAACCTGTGATGAAGCAGAGAGTGGATTCTTTCCATGTTCATTTCTTTTAGCCAGAAAATAAACTCAAAGTGCCCATGACTGCCCAAACCTGCAGGCTCTAGACACACAAAAAAGTTTGTATGAAAAAGATGAGCTAGATCCAGCACTCCTGGTCCTCTGCCCCAGTGAGACACTTACATAACATAATTTTGTCATCTACTGTAGGCGTGTGTGGTGTTATTTTACCGACACCCTTCAAATACGCATAAATGTCAAAGTCCCCACAATTCCATGGCTCCTTGGTTCAAGTTCTCCGCAGTCTGTTTAGGAAGCACTCTTCCCTTTGAACAGATGGCAGACAATTTGCTCTGGTTTAAACACTGACTCAGACTCCATGATGAGAACAGCAACTGCATTCCTGATTCTCAATCCAAGCCCCTCTGCTGTGGACCCCTTAATGTAAACCCGCAAAGGGCATACTTCTGAAGTAAGTGTGTACATAGTGCAGACATGATCTTGACAGCCAATGCTGAAATTTATGCATGCACAGACCCTCAGCAGCAAAGGCCAATGTTCTGCATTGAGAAAAAATATTTTTGCTTTTTTAGGTGGTCTAAAAGATTTAATAAGAACAATTTAAAAAGAGAAATGTCTCTTTAGTGAGATTGGGGTGGGAGGAAGAAGGATGCTGCAGGTTTTCCCCACGGGAACCTGGTTGGTATTATTAATACAATTAACCTTTCGTTGTTAATAACCAAGGTCACGTCCCTTGAAATCAGCAGGTCAGTTTCTCACTTGTCTTGAATGTGTGTGTTCTAGCTCTTCTCTCCTGCTTTCTCACCCCAAGTCCCTCCATGCCCCCCCTCCCCTCCAGAGTCTTGCCTGTAACCTGTAATTCCTCTTTGCAGGACTGTGGGCGTTCGAGGACATCCCCTCACGGTTATGAAACTACTGGGCAGTGGCGCCTTCCCTGCAGATGGATTTCATTCAGGACTTGTGCTATTATATTAATGGGTTTAATTTAAACAGGACTAGCCTCACTGGCCAAATTACTGCCATTTAAATCAATTGGTTTAGGGGGAAAGACAGCCTGACCAGAGCTATTAGACTTCAATTTATTACTGTATCGGCTTTTAAACTGGGCAAAGTAAGTTTGCTAATGTCTGTCCTCTGTCCTCTGAGCTCCAGTGCAAAACAAAGTAATGAGAGTCTTTGGAGCTTAAAAAAAGGAGTACATGAAAAAAATATATTAATTTTGAATCACTATTTCATGAGGCCAGACCAGGTAGCCCTCCAAAGAATGCCTACCATAAGACCCTGTGGGTGTCTTTGATGTCCCTTCATTAAATTGAGATTCAAATGATCTAACAGGTGTATTGGTTTAAAAAGCCTTTTTACTTGGATTTTTTCCCCTTCATAAAAAAATAAGCACTGCTTTTTTTCCCACACATTTCAACCTGATTCAAATAGAGAAGCAAAAGGGAAGGAAATGCTTTAGATGTGCTCTTTTGATTTTTTCCAATCTCCCCGAATAAAATGGAATGGGAGATCAAGAACACTCAATTAATTGCAACACTGGGTGTCACTAGGAGAGGGAGGGAGAGATGAAAGGAGCATTAGAGATGCGCAACCTTAACAAATGCATGGATTCAAAGAAGGAAGAAGGGGGATAAAAAAGCGTGTCTGTATTTTATTGCACTCGGTAAGCTTTTCGCTTGTATTTATAGCTGCAATTATATCTCAATGAGGTTTGTCTACAGTGTTGGCTTCACGCTAATTTTCCCCCTCACTGCATTCTTGGAATAGGCTCGGACTGTTTATGAACCAGACATATTGACCTCATTTACAGCTAGCAGTTTAAATCCATAATTTTTCCACCCACAATCCCTCTTTGACATTCTGGCGGTGCGGCCGGCTCAGCGAGACTGAACTAAAAGTCTCACACTTCATTGAACACCATTATGCGGCTTTATGCTTATAAGCCTGTTTCCCTCGGCTGCCTTTCAGCTTTGCTGGAGATCCGTTTGGCCACAGGCCGGCAGTGATTAACTGGAAGAATCCAATAAATCACCCTGTCAGCCAGCGGACTCTCCTCACTGAGTCTACACATCGACATTTGGATTTGCGCCTCTCTCCTCTCTCCTCTCTCTCTTTTGATTTTCTATCCCTCTTTCCCTCTCCTCTCGTCTTCCTACAGAGCCATTAAAACACGTCTTTCCCTCCACACAAGGTGAACTTGAACTGCTATTGTGAGCAAGGGCCCTGAGCCCTCAGGGGAGACAAGCTCCTTTGATTTGCAGTTCCCAGGTCCTGGCTTTCCCTCCCTCCTCTTCCAATTAATTCACCCCTTAACTCTTAGGGCCTCACTGAGGGGGGATGGACTAGCAGAGCAGAGTAGGAAACAGGGACCAGAGCCAGGTGCTGAAGGCAAAATCCCCCCTTCCTGTGGACTCCTAGGTCCTTGGGAAAGCAGCACCACCATAGGGCAGGGGATGAGAGAGCCGCTGCTAACTCTCCTCGAAGGCTTGCGGCAGAGCCCAGGCAGGTCTGCAGAAAGCCATAGGAAATGCCTGTCCTTGGGGCTATACCTGCTCTGTTCAGCATCAGCTGGCCCTGCGCTCCCTTCCCAGACTGTTCCAGGCTCTGTCTGGAAAGCGGGTAGAGGGTCGCACTCAGGACCTCGCCTTCTCTGGTAGTCATCAGCTAGGGGCCGCGGCCGGCCAGCTCCTGTTCTGTTCTCAGAGGCGAACTGAGTTTGTGAAAGAGCCTGGCTGGTAATTTCCTGACCCTGTCTCTTTCGTATTCTCTACATGGCCACAGTTGTCTTTTGTCTGGGATTATTTCTGCACTGTGAGCACAAGCATTTGTTTGATGTCCCAGACATCAAATATACTGTACACTCTCCGGTGGCCAAAGGAAGTGGGATTCTTGCTTTTGAAAGTCCACTGGCAGAAATGACAAAAGGCAGTGTGAACTCCAGACATAAAAGACAGAAGAGAGGCTGGATGGGACCAATCTAGGGTCCCTGACTGCAGTGGGACTGAGAAGAGCCCTGGCTGTGCTGCTAGTATATGTCACAGCGGTAACCACCTGTAAGCCAGAAAGGAAATCTATAGAGCCACAAAGGGGTGGCCAGCCTTTGTCGGATGGGCTTCTCGTTTGTGTTGGCTAGGAGGAAGCCTTTGCTGAGACAGGCACATCTTTGTATCCATGCCTTTTGAATGATGGTCTGTATGTGTTTCTTGCCGAATGTTTGCATTTTGTAAACTGCCTTCTGTCTTTTACAAGTTAGCTACACGGATAAGCAGATAAGCAGAAAATTAGATAATAGACCTATAAAAAGAAACTATGGTGGAAAACTCAGTATCTTGCAGAGTACCTGGTAAGTATATCAAGAACCTGGCACATAGTAGAACCTTTGAACATGTAATTTCTTCTAAACTCCTTGTTAGGAATTAATGTTAGACTGCTCCCAAATTCATATTTTGAAATCCTAACTCCTTAGGTGATTGTAGGAGGAGATGGGGTCTGTGAGAGGCAATTAGGTCATGAAGGTGGAGCCCTCATGAACGGGATTATTACCCTTACAAAAGAGGCCTCAGAAAGCTCTCTAGCCTTCTTTTCACTATGTGAGCATGCAATTAGAAGTTTGGCAGTCTGTAACACAGAAAAGGGCCCTCACTCCAATCTCAGACTTCCAGGCTCCAGAACGTGAGAAATTTCAACTGTTTACAAGCCACCCAGCCTGTGTTGCTTTGTTATAACAGCCTGAACTCATTAAGACCTCTCTCTACACACTGATGCATGTAAAAGCCACTCAAGAGAAATGGATGTGGCCCTTAGGGGTGGACAATTATGGCAATCCATTTCCCTTCGCAGTCTAGTATTTAGTAACTCCTCTAGCTCATGAAGCCCTCTCACTCTTTTTCAGTTCACCTTGGTATAACACCATGGATGAGTGAACAATAACCAAAATCCAAACCACTGTGGGCAAGATGCAACTGAGTTTCATCAGCTGCTGCTTTGACAGCATTCCAGGCTGCTGGCATGGAGGGGTGAGGGAGCAGCTGTATTCATTCCTGGTCCCCATTACTACAGATTACAGAAGGGAAAGAACATATCTTGCAATACACACTAGGTTCTTATTCTTTATTATATAAAATATGAAGACTGCCATGAATTGTGCATATATAGCCAAGAAACAGGTTTTATGAATTACCCAGTTATTGGTATAATTGTAGAGAGGTAGGACAGAGAGGCTTTCTTTAAAAAAGAAACTATCAAGTGTGGAAATTTGCATGAGGCTCAGGTAACTTCATTGTCAAAAGCATGTAAATTTGCACCTGCTTTCAAAAGGTTGCAGTTATTGCATGAATAAAGTTACCTCAGAGTGACTCAGTTTCTCTGTAAGGGAAGAATAATAAAAGTATTTACTTCCTAGCTGTTAGTAAACAGCTCTTTTGAGAAAGAATGACATATGTAAAGTGCTTTGAGCACCTCAGAGAGAAGGTAATCTTGAAATTTATGTCAGTACTATCATTAAATCTTTTCTCCCTGGGACTCAATATTTTTCAATATTGTCTCATTGATTCTAGCAGCATCATAAACAAGAGGTGGAACAAGAGTAAAGAGACAAGATCAGTCAAACACAAGGCAGGGGAACTGGGTTTGCTTTCTAGTTCTTCCCTCCAAATAGCTCTGTGAACTCAAAGAAGTCCTCAAGGGCCTCTGTTCCTTCACCTGTAAAATGAGAGTTGAATTCAATGATGTCCAAGGTTTTCTTCACTAATGTTAAGGTCAATAATAGAAAAAAAAAGAAGTATCCATTCTTTGTGGTCAAATTCTGCACAGTCACCTCCTTTCCAGACTCTTTACATGTGAGTTTCATCAACCTGTGGTCTGTGGTCCCATCTGACCCTGTGTTGATGACCCCTGCTTCCTGTCTCTCTTCTCTCATCCTGCCTCATAGCAGAGATACGGTCCATCGCCTTCTTTTTTCTGTTTGCGTTACCTCTCCTTTGCATCATCTGATTCCAGCTGGGTTATCATCTGTGTGGAAGACTGGCTTCTCTCTCGTCCTGACCACCTATTCAAAACTGCCTATGACATTTCCACCAATATCTCGAGTTCCACAAGTATGACAGAGAATAGATTCATATCTCCTGACCCCACAGAATCAGTGACATTCTGAAAAGCAGAACCCCTTTATTCCACAGGTATGTGTGGAACAAAGAGTGTGACTTAAGGATGTGATCTTATCCAGTGGATGGGGCTGGTAGAGTCTGCTAGGCTGCCATCTCTGAGTCTGGTGTTGAACCTGAAATACCTTTAGGTCAGCCAGATTGACAGCTGAAAAGGAAAACTGGACGCTGACAAGGAGAAGGATGACTGAGGAGGAATTCGAGCCCATCTCTGTCTCCACTGCTATGGCGGTGCCGTGAGTCATCTGTAGCAGAAGTTGATTTTTTTCTCCATAGAGCTGCATTTGCTCTAGACCCAAGACTTGGAGAAGCTTCAAGAAGAGATACAGCAGGAAATATGTGTTCAGATGGGTCCACACAACACCCAGATGAGTTGACAGATCACTAACAATGCTCATGAGCTTCCATATCTCCTAACTTCCTGCACCAAACGTCAGAGCATCAGGTTCTGCCTCGCTTCCACTTGCAGAGCTCATGTAACAGGTTTCTGTCCTGTGGCCAGTGCTAATTCATCAACAGACAGGGAAGGGGATTCTGCAGGAGTTCAGAAGACAAATCTACATCACCCCAGACTACTTCTCTGACTGCGTTTCCCGGTTCTGTTTATGGCACCAGTACAACCTATTCTGAAAATAACTTCATTCGCTCTAGCCTCTTCTCTAATCGCTGTGCATCATCTTTGGCAAGCATTTGAGACTTTCAGGACACCTCACCTAGAACATGATATTCATTCCAAAGGCAGTCCAATCCCAATTCTTCTCCTTTCGATCTGTATACAGTGGTCATCATCTTTCTTCCATGCCAATAAGATTTCATAGATCCCCACTGTTCAGAGACAAACTCCAGCTCTCAGGTCTGACAACAAAGACCCTCCATAATAATCACGGATGGCTGAATTACTGTTTCTGAGCACATTACCACATTCTCCCTCTTGTTCATAAAACTGGTGTTCTGTCCACTAGCGTACTGTTCCCTGTCTCAGATCCCCAGCCCTCCCTGCCCACACTGTGCCTCTGAGCTGGATGCTCTTTCCTTATCTCGGGTTCTGGAAAAGGGGCTGGGGCTTATTTTTCCAAGTTCAATGTCTTTCTAGAATTCTTTTTTCTAGGTATCTACAATTGTTTCCAGCTTTGAAAATCCCAAGTGAATTACTGTGGTCCTTGTAGTAAACATTGTTGTGCACTGAATATAAGTCATATAACCCAAATTAGACTGCTGAATTTTGGAAATCGTACCAAGCTTTCCCTTGTATTTTTCCTCTTACCTGTGTGCAGTGGATAAGCAGTAAGGACTTGTTATCTGAATGGAAGACTCATGAGATCAGGATTTCATAAGTGATCATAGGGAAAGTAGCTCAAAGGATCAAGCGCTTCAGCTTCAAGCACTTTCAAGTAAACTTCCAAGTCAAAGATTGATGAGAATTATGTAAGACTCATTCAATTGTTTGAAAACAAAGTCCAAACTTAAATATCATTTGTAGAGTAGGAAAGTATTAATGTATGTTGGGCCTGATTGAAGGCAGGGCTTAAATGAGTTTACTTCAGGACTCCATTACTTTATCATGTCCATCACTATGGGTTGACTCCACTCTTCTCTAATGCTCCTCTAGAGGGCACAAATTTCACCTGTGTCTTTTTTTATGTATATGAGTGTATTGCTTGCATGTATGTGAGTACACCCATGTCGTGCAATGCCGCAGAGGTCAGAAGAGGGCTTTGGAGTCCCCTGGAACTGGGGTTAAGGATGGTTCATAGCTGCCATGTGCATGCTGGGAATGGAACCCAGGTCCTTCGCAAGAGCAGTCAGTGCTCTTAACCACTGAGCCATCTCTCTAGCCCCTCACCTGTGTCTTTAACCTTGCTGTTAACATAGTTCAAGGTCAATGCTGGAGTTTTGATAATTTAGCTACTTGTGCTATAGTCATCCCTGGACAATTTTGGTTAAGGAAGCAGGATTCATTAGATGGGTGAGATGAAGGTCAAAAGTTGATCCTCCCAAACCAAACTGAGGGTAGGAGAAGGAACTTTTATATCCACAAAGAGATATATCTCTTTATGCCATAAGAGAGAGATGCTGGACAGAACAATCTTCAAATGTTCTCTCCAGGCACTTAGGAAAACAGGGACCTTGAAGGCCTCCATTTGTTCCTGCTCACTTTGCTATATGACCATTAACTCTTCCCCATGTGTAATTCTTTTACTACTTACGTGCATTTCCTGTGAGTTCTAAGATACTAGTCAAACATCCAAGGACAGGTATGTGACACAAGCCAAGTCAGACCTGGCCTGACAGAGATCATTTCTTTCATTCATCAACTAAGTGGTCATTTAATACATATGTGTGTGTGTGTGTGCATAAATACTTAGCATTAATTATACATTCTACATACTTATGGAAATAATTCAAGGTGAATTCATCAAGCATTGACATCCAGTAATCATTTTTATGAGGCTACAGTATTAATTCTTAGCACTTGTGTTGTGTCTTGCATCTTCAAGACACTTCACAGCCATTAACTAATTAGTCTTCGAGATGCTCTCTGGAGGTGGATAAGTATTACCTGGAGTTGCAGATAAGGAAGCAGTATGCCAAGAGATTATACAGCCTCAAAGAAGCCCATCAACACACCCTAATATTTTCCTTATAACAATTCTTTCCTTTTATGAAAGTACTCTGCAAGGAAACCCCAAGTTCACAGGAGGAGATGCTCTGTGTAAATCCCAGAAATGTTGCTGCACAGGGGAATATACTTTCTTTACCTAAGAGTGAAGAGTGTTTAGGTCAATTACCATAAGCACTGCCTGATTAGAGGCTCACAGCATATGTGCAGGTAGGAGTAGATTCCTGCATGTCAGGGAAAAGGGAATGATACCTAGTAGTCAACAGAAGGAGGAAGAAGGGATGAGAAAGGAAAAGGGGGCAGGAGTAGGGAGGAGGGAAAGGAAGAATTAAAGGAAAAGAAGAGCAGAGGGGAGAGAGAAAAGAAAAGAGAAGAGACTAGAAAGCCTCTTTGCCTTCGAAGTGAAAATAGTTTAACCTTAGTGGGAAACCCCAATACAACTCCTCCTGAGGGCTTGATGATTTCTCAGGCAAAAACTTCCCACTTTGCCAGTAGGCAAGTGACAGCCAGCGGAAGTAGCTTCTCAGCCATGTGGTCAGGAGTCCCAGCCACACACCAAGTTGTTCTTTTGCTCTGTTGGATCCTTCCTGTATCCTCTTCTGTCTGCTCTAGAATGCAAAGCACTGCTGCTAAGCAGACCACAGAGAAGAGTATAAACTATGATAAAGTGCTTTGCAGAGACAGAATCCTTGAGTCCTTTGTGCATTGCAAAGAGGTTGTTTGTCATGGTAATAATTCTTCTCTAACCAGCAGTATCTTGTACCTGGAGATCAGGTGGCTGCTCCTGGCTCTCTGTACTTTTTCTGTAATTCAAGCAAGCTACATATCTTACTACTGGAGTGCTCATAAGGTTTGGAAATGAAGTCCTGTAGGGAACTCCTTCTAATTGCCAGAGTGAGTCACTTTCCTCTCCAAGCAAAGCGGTTTCTGTTGGTGACATTAGAGAGCAGGTGCTTGTCTGTATTGTAACAGCTTAATTATAAGTATGGGTATAATCACACAATCTGTCATTATACCTTTTTTTTTCACCCTGAGAATTTGTACTGCAATCACCATAACACTATAACAACATGAACAACAGACTGTCTGGCCTCTCTGAGACAGTTTCCTTTGCCATGCCTGGTGGGGATGAACAGGCGGCTTTGGATGGAAGAGCAAATGCCTCTGTAGCAGGAAAAACAAGCCTGAATTTTTCACAGGGTTTTCAGAGCTTCCTGTTCATTTGGCTCTCTCTAAAGGACAGTCAAGTCCTCACCCTCCTCCCAGCCTAACACACCCTCCCTCTGGTTTCATCTGCTTGAAAATTGCACAAGAAGAAACCACCCTTCTGCTATTTTATACCCAAACCAAGTGAAGTGGAAATTGTGCGAGGAAACCTATCCATCTGTTATCCCTCAGCTCAGCAGTGGATAGAATTTATTACACTGTGCATCTTGCCCCCTGCCTCTGCCAGGCAGCCTGTGGGGTGACGGATGGGTGGGGAGAGAGGCTTCTCAGAGAGGAGGTGATTGCCTCCTCAGCTACATCCACAGAAACAGCAAACCCACTCATTACACAGCACAAACGGAGGCGGAACCACGATGCCTGATAAGGAGGCAGGGCATGGCCGCTGGCCACCAGGCAGCTCATAGCCCACACCAAGGGCCACACCCTTTCACCTGGGATCAAGAACAGCATGGACCTTGAAAGGCCCAGAACCATCTCCTCAGGCTGAAAACCAAAAGGGATGCTCCCTTTTTGCAGGGCCTGAAGTTCAACAGTGGCTTATGGAAGATTTCCTTGGAAATGGCTCCAGGGTAATAGAAACAATTCCTATGAAACAGCCCCTTCTTCAGGTCAGAAATTTTGGTACCATACTATGCTTCACCATCTGGGAGCCATTGTGAAATTAGCTGCAATAACCATCCCTGGCTGTTCAGTTTCTGTCAGCAGGAATGTCTCTCTTATTATAAAGAGATAGTGGGCAAGTTCCAGACTTGTTGAAGGACACACTATACAACAAAAGCTAATGCTTCTGGTACCCCTTTTCTGCTGTAAACTCCTTTTTTCCCCAAAAAAATATGGTCGTTCGTTTGTTCTATGAATTTTCTTTGCTATATAATGGCATACCCCTGGCACGAAGGAGTGTTGGAGACGACCCTTGTATTCATGAATGAGATCTCTCTTAGGTCTCAGTACAGTGGCATCCTGTAATGCTGTCTCATCTCTACCTAAGACCTTAAAAGAGATAAGGCAATTAATGTAGAATTCATTGATTTTTTTTTTTTTAAATTCTAACTTTATTGACTTTTTTTTTCAGAGACTCTCACACTGTATGGCAGGTCTAGAATTTGCTGTGTAGCCAGGGCTGGACTTAAATTCATGGCAGTCTATTTGCCTCAGCCTCCTGAATGTCGGGTTACATAAGTGAGCCATCTCACCTACCTTATTTTTTTCTTTATCCAGTTGTAATTTATGCCAGTGTTGCTGAGCTTAACAATATCGCCTCAAAACAAAACCCAATGAAAAAGTTTATGAGATCATGAAATCTAGGGCCGTATTAATGCATGTGTTGTATGAATTTGTTATTCTAACCTCAGATTTATGCTCCTTACTAGACCAGTTTCTTCATTTCTTCTCTGAGCCAAATAATTTTTTGGGAGGATAAAAGCATAAACAAAATAGACATAGTCTATATGTATAAAGCTTAGAGTCGATTGAAGTACGTATTCAAGAAAATGGTCAATGTAACGTACTATTTTTAGAAAGGCTAAACAAGATGGGGGATGTGGCACATTAATAGAATGCTTGCCTAGAACACGCAAGACCCTGGGTTTGCTATCCAGCAGACAGCGAGAGTGAGAGAGAGAGAAATGGGTTGCAAGAGACATGAACTTAATATCATTAAAATGGTTAAAGAAAGAACGTGGGAGTTGTGAAAGGGAAGAGAGGTAGTATATTAGCCAGGGTTCTCCAAGGAAACAAACCAACAAAACTGATACTCTCTCTCTCTCTCTCTCTCTCTCTCTCTCTCTCTCTCTCTCTCCCCCTCCCTCTGTGTGTGTGTGAGAGAGAGAGAGCCAAAGGGAGAGATTTTAAGGGACTGGTTTACTAGATTATGTGATTTCTTGTTTGGTTTGTTTTTGGACAGTGTTTCCCTAGCCCCAGACTGTCTGGAACTCATTATGCAGACCAGGCTGGCCTTGAGCTCACAAGATCTGCCTGCCTCTGCCTCCCAAGTGCTGGGATTAAAGGCATGAGCCTCCACTCCTGGCATTGGATTATATGATAATAGTGACTGGCAGTCCAAATTCTGCAGGCCTGGTTAGCAGGCTAGATACCCAGAAGTTATTGCTGCAACCTAAGATGAAAGACTTAATTCTGTCTTTCCTGGGGAGCCTTGGTTTTGTTCTCTTAAGAGCTCACTTGAGGGTCTACCCACTTTCTGGAGGGTAATCTGCTTTTCTATAGTCTATTGACTTAAATGTCATTCTCATAAAAAAATACCTTCATGGCAATAGCTAGACTTCAATTTGATCAAGAATTTGAGCATCAAGGCCTGGGAAAATTAGCACATAAAACTAATCAGCAACAGGTAGTAATAACAACTTGTGAAGAACCTTGTTAAGCTGAGAGTCTGACATTTGTACTAGCAGCAATAGAGAGCCATCTGCACAGGAACTGGGGTCATTTCACATGAATGACAGGACAAGAGCTGTCCTTTAGGAGGATGACTGCAGACGTGTCCTACAACCAGAGCGCTGGAGAAGAGGTCAAGGCTGAAGACTGGTGATGGGGCTGTTGTTGTCATTTTGGTGAAACAAAATCATTTTGGAACTAGATGCTGTCAAGAACAGAGGGAAACAGATCGAAGAGCTGTTTTATTGTTTTGGGAGTGTTTGGGAGATAGAAGCATGAGGAATTTATAATTGGTCATTGAAGCCAATTGTATAGTTTGCAAAGCCCAGTACAAACAAAAATGTGGAACCATATTAAAAAAGGACTCTTCTGTTTTCTGGGGTCCCCTTGTCTTTCAGTATAGCATGTCTTACTTGTTATTTAATGCTATACCCTTAGCACCCAAGGCCAGGTCCCTCTACATATCTGGTAGGTGCAAACACCCACACTCATTGCCCCTCCTGGATTACAGAGTGACATCTGAAGAGGGAACTAATCAAGAGAATAAGGATGGTGTGGGTTCCCACCCTGAGACTCTTGGTGAACACCAGTGCTGCAGAAAGGGAGAAGTGATATGGAATTTGGGGAAAGAACTCTTGCAGCTTGGATTCCTTGAATGTATAACAATAATGTATAACAATAGGTAAGTCCAGTAAACAGACATATTCATTTGAACCTGGAAAAGCGATTCTGGTGTAAAGATACAAAATCGAACATGGTCACTGTTGTGCTTTAATCTTTTGTTCTAAACAGTGTCAGACACTTGCGCGCACATTCATAGATATTTTATAATCTAGGATTAGGGCCATGTGCTGACCCAGAAGCTGGAAAGCAAATGGGCCATGACAGGGATGAATCTGCTCACTGAGATCTCCTCTACACCTCATGCTAAACCAGTGAGTGGAGGAGACATTCTTCCAGCTTGAGTAAAGCAAGACAGCAGAGTGGGAAAAGTCCTAATTTGCCCAGGGACTTGTTTGACAAACAAGTCCCCGCTTGACTTGAATATGCTACTTACTCTCCTTAATACATTGCATTGTCTTTGTCAAAACTCATAATAATTAAATGTATGTCATTTTATGAGGCTGAAAATGACTGTGGTTATATGCTGCAAATAGGCTACAGACCTGGGACTACACCGTCATTGGGCTTATTATCTGAGATGCACATGAGCTGTGTCTTTCAGAAAGTTGCGCTAATTCCTTCATGTATTGAAGAGTAACAGTGTGTGAGACTGCAGTATTCTGGATGGTGCAGAAGTATCTGCTTGAAGGTGCTTGTGATGGTGGGCATCCCTTTCTGGCTCAACTTTGTGAATGGAAATTGTTCTCCTTTGTACCAAGCACCATGGTCATCAAGTCTTATTGCTGGGGAAGTTGGAGCTGGAGAGATGGCTCAGTGGTTAAGAGCACTGGCTGCTCTTGCAGAGGACCTGGGTTGAATTCCCAGCACCCACATGGCAGCTAACAACCATTTGCAACTCCAGTTCCAGAGGAATTCAGTGCCCTCTTCTGACCTCCACACGTGTTGCACTACATGGGTGCACTTACATACATAGAGGCAATATAATACACCCATGTACGTAAAATAAAAAATAACAAATAGAATATTTTAAAGAGTCTCATCATTATCATTACTTATCCACAGCTGACTCTTTGATAAGCCTTCCCTCTTTTCTGCCCCTTGATTTTATTTTCTCCAGCCTCATCTTCTCCAGCCAGCCCCTGGCACCGGCTGTCTAGGACTTCATTATTAGAGCTATTCTTCATGACTCCCACCCTGCTCTGTGTTCTTGTAAGAGGCACTAGGTTGAGGAAAAGTAATGGGTAATCTAAGCACTGCAGGTCTGATGAGACACCTGCAGCATAATCATCCAAATCAAATATTTGGTTCAGCTTCTTCAGATGATATATCTCTTCCTGCAGCTGCTGAATGGCAGCTTAGCCGAGCTTGTACTGAAAATGAAGAGCGTATCAGAGGAAGGAGGGACTCTTCTCACTCTAGATTGTCCCAGTGTGTTCCAGTGAAGCTGTCGCCTAGGCTCAGATCCCATCTTGTATATTCAGACCCTTCCAATCCCAAAGGCCAAGGGGGACACTTGTCGGGAATAGGAAAAGCCAATTTAATTTGCTCAAGTGACACCCACTTGTGTCTCTGGGGATCTTAGCTCTCTGACACAGGGGCTGGCAGCTTTGCAGTCTCTGAGAAGAGATTTGAGTTTACAAAGCTTCAATTCATCTTGATTGTTCCATAGCTGAGAAAACGGACACCCAAGCTGCATAGTTTTCCATGACTGACACAGGATTAGAACTCTACTTTTTAGTGCCTGGTTCAGTCTCCTCTCTGCCAGGTCACACTACATCTTAGAGGCAAACTGCATCCATAGCCCCTAGAATTGTGTACAAAATCTTGTCATTTGCTACATTTATTCAATGTAGCTCTGTATTTTGTTGCATTTAAGAACCTTTCACTTAGAAAGGCAAGTTATTGTGAGAAGCAAAGAAAAGATTCTAGTCAAGCCCATGTCTAAAATCTGCCTTGTGACACATTCTAAGAACCATATCCAGAAAGTTGACAGACTTTCTTCTTTGTTTTGAATTAATAAAGCAGTAATACAAATAATACAGGGAGCTTGAATTTTGCAACTAGGTTAACTTCCTATATGAGACATGCTGCCTTTCATATCCTTTAATAAACACTTAACCAACTGAAAAAATAGGTTATTTTGTTTGATAAATTATCTGTGGTCTGCCTGTCTCTTCTACAAGATAAGGGCCACATACTCATCATCCTGTCTATAGCCTGATCAGCATTTGCTCAATAAATGCATGTAGAGATTCTTATAGTTTGAAATGATCTAGATTCAATGGACAGGAGTATGGAGAACCTAGAGATTATGTAATTCCCACCCTGTTTCTACAGATGAGTAAACAAACTCAGCGAAGTTCAGTGACCTGGCCAGTGTCACAGTTAGTTGGCTCACTCATGCCAAATGTTCAATGAACATTCATACCTGATGAGCAATTCTATGGCTAGAGAAACCATCAACATACAGTTTTGCTACCAGATCAGAGTCCATAGTCCAAAGGGAATAACATGCAGTTAAACAGATAGTTATAGCACAATGACAAAAATGAAAGACAGAATTTAAAAAGTAGTCCACAAAAAGTAGTCCACCTCAAGAGGTTAGGGGTAAGCTTCACTGAAGCAGAAATCTGAGTTATTTGATCAAGGATGGGTTGATTTGTCAGATAAAGAAGGAAGAAGGAAGACATCAGTTTGGGCAGAAGAGAAAACATTCATAAAACTGTACAGCCATAGAATACAGAAAAATCAAGAGAGAGTGGGTTTGTATGTTAGAATATATGGCTACTGGCAGAAGTTGGTTGAGAAGGAACGCTTAGGGTAAGATACTCTCTACTGTGATTTGAGCCCATGCCAGTGTTCTTTGAGTTATAATGAGTGTGGAAGCGTCTCCAAAGGTCCTGATAATATACTTCAGATTCTGATTTAGAGGGTCTGGGTGATGCTGAGATCCTGACTCCTCACAAGCTCTCAGGCAATTCTGATGCTGCTGAACTTTAGAGCCCGCCTTAGTAAAACAGGCACAGAGATATGGATGCCAGCTGAAGAGGATACATCGGGCAGCTGTTCTCAAACCACAGTCTACCCCACACTCCTCAACTTCCAACAATAATACAGGGAAAGAGAAATTGAATTGGGACTCCAGTGATGGTGACAAACACTAAAAGCAGAGCACTACCAAGTAAGGACTATCAAGCCGAAGATAGTATGGGCCAAGTACTCCTGTGACAACTCTGAAAAATCAAATAGATTTCTAAGCACAATATTTTAGATCCAAGATATCTGAGATATCAAAATTATAGCATTGTTAATGACAAATAAATGTTTTCTCACAGCATTCAAAGATCATCCTTATAATTACAAACAGCACAAACTCTGTTCGATGTTTGATGACATCTTTAGTGCTGGTAATTGACGTGTGACTCTGAATAGAGAATTAACATGTCTATATTCAGAAGTCAAAGTTGACCTCAAAACTTTTTTTATCTAATTACCTGGAAATAATTCATTCTTTTTAAAAGTTATATGCTCTTTGTCTCTGATGTAGTAGATGAAGGAGCGAAGGAGTGAAACACCCTTTCAGAGTTCATGCTTAGGGACATCTCTGATGCTGGTTTTGTTTAGAGTTATGTCTATCATCAGATCTGATAGGTTGTAAAACCAAATTGCCAAGGGGGTTTCTTCCCTTCATGGTAAGTTTTATTATACAATGTTCGAAACAAACAATAGGAATAAATAAATGAGTGGATCAGTAAATCAATTAATTCATACAGAAGTAATAAGCAGAAATCAGTAAACAAAGGAACAGAAGAACAAACAAATATGACTAAATTAGTTAAAGCCTATGAATGAATGAGCTTTTATAAAACAAGAGCTTCTGCCATGTTAAGGTCAATGGGAAGCTTTTCCGAGTTCTCTGTGGTGCCTTATTCTAGGCTATTTACATCAGGAGCTTCGGCGCAGGGTCCAAGCATCTGTATTTGTTGGCTTCATGGGTGCTCCTTGGGTACTGCCCAAGTTTGATATGCACTACCCTAGAAGGTCCTAGGTGTCCACTAATAATGTTTTTGTTATTAAAATGTTAAATGAAATTTTATTCTTTTCAAATCTTGGTGAATTTTTTAATGCTCTCTCAGATTCTAACAAGTTAACTTGTGCACATAAGAATGTATAAATATTAACCCAACTGGAAACCAAGACTATACTAAGCTGTAAGATGGTGAGATCCAGACACAAAGACACGAGATCTTCTAGTACGAATTCTTCTTCAATAGTACAGAAAGCGACTGTTCTACAAGGAGGCCTAGGATCCCATATTAAGATGCTGGGGGAGGGGCAGAGGCACAAAGGCAAGCCTTGCCAGGGCATTTGTTTGATTTCATGAAGACCCACACTAAAAGTAATTTTCCGGATCAGGAGTATGGGGTGCTGACTATTTGCAGAGGCAGCAGGTATGAAAAACACACACCTGTTACAGTGGCTTCATGAAGCACGGTGAGGTTTTGCCTGAATCTAGAAAAAAATAGTGAGGTTTCCATTTTGACTCTAGATGTTAGACACAGGCCAGATGGAATCCTGTCAACTATGTGATTGAGCATATTGTTTATTTGAAAACAGAAACCATTGGGTACGTCATCTGTATGGTAATCTGGGAGGGTATTTTTCTTCATTCCATCCAGTGGACCATGTAGAAACACCTGTTTTCATATCTTAGAATCATTTGCCACTATTATCTAAGAAATAAGGATTGAAACAATATCATTAAACTACTTTTTATAATTCACATATTTGGGCACTAAAGAAAGTAACAAAACTTGGAGCCTACATCACCATTCTACAACATAGCATCCGGAGCTTTGGATAAGTCAGTGTTTTCTGTTCATACTCAGAGGTCAGTTTTCACAGCTTTGATGGGCTCCTGGGATGAGGAAATTTCAGTGCTAAAAGGAAGGAAATCCAGGGAAGACTAGGACAAGATGGTTATTACTATGGCTTATAGTGCAAGTCTAATTCTCCAAGAGTTCGTGTACAGAAAGATTATCACTAGTGACAGTGTGAGAGGGTCAAGAACATTTAAGAAACGGGTGCGCTGAGAGATGGTTTGGCCATTAAGAATGGATTAATTCAGACATGACAAAGTGAGTTTCTGTGAGTATGGGTTGCTATAAAAGGCTGATTCTGATCTTGAATTCTGTGGCTTTCTATCTCGAACAAGATCTCTCCCTCTCCTACCCACTTCCAACACTTTATCATGCACCATGGTGTGATTGGACCAAGGGCTCTGTACCAGAAGCCAAATAGTCAGGAACCAGGAACATTCAGACTCATAATCAGTATGGTTGAATATGAAAATGCACTCCCGGAAGCTCATGAGTTGAACATTGGTCCCTAGCTGATGACACTATTTTTCTTATTCATTAAAAAAAAATATTTAGCTTTCAAAGTTTCATGCATTTCCAACTCAAATACAGAACCCCTCCCCCATCCATGCCTCCCCCATCCCCCCACTAAACCGACATGTTAAGTCCTTCATTGAGGTGTTTGTACCCAAATGTTCTTCAGTGTAAATGCATCCACTGGAATCTAGTCAGCCCATCCAGTGGTCGTAGGAAAGTCATACCCAGCAGCAACCAGTTTCAAAGAGTTCTCCATCTAGTGCTGGCCTGCCACCTACTTCTCACCTCCCCTTTGGGCCCTTGTTTAATTGAGCTGACACAGGTCCTGTGTTTGATATCACCTCTGCCACAGGCTCACATGAGGAAGCCTGCAGGGGCCTGGAAGCTTTGATGGCACTATTTTGATAGGTTGTAGAAACTTTAGGAGGTGCAACCTAGTTGTGGATGAAGTGGCCCATTAGAGCTGTGACTTTGAAGGTTGTAACTAGTCTCCTGCCCCTCCTCAGTCTCTACTTCCTACCTACTGTGGGTGAAGAAGCTCCCCTGCCTCACACTCTAGTTGTTATGATGTTCTGCCCGAGCACATGGTGCCAAGAAACCATGATCTGAGCTCTCTGGGACCATAAGCCAAAATAAGCTCTTCCTGCCTTAGGTGGATTCTGTCAACTACTTTTTCACACCAACAAGAAAAGTAATGAATGCAGACTCTTGGCCTCTAAAACTACAAACTAAATTAACATCTTTTTCTGACATTTTGTTGTAGCAGTAGAAAATAGATTATACAATCACCATATTGACACATGGCCTCACACGACACCAAGCTGAGCAACCTCGGTCATTTCACTTTTAATGTATACTCACTCGAACAACTCAGCACTGGAAGATGCAGTTACTCTGTGTCCTAGTTTGCTTTGTTTTGCTGTGATGAACACCATGATGAAAAGCAAGTTAGGGATGAATGGGTTTGTACCATCTTAGGGTTCCAGGTAACAGATGATCACTGAGGGAAGTCAGGGCAGGAACTCAAGGCAGGAAACGAACAAGCACTGTGGAAAAGGCTGTGCACCAGCTTCTCAAGGCCACATTCACTGATCTTTCTTATACAGTCCAGGCTCACCTGCCTTGCCATGGTGCCACCCACAACGGGCTGGCCTCTCCTATATCAATTCACAGCCAAGAAATGTGATATCTACAGGCCATTCAGGTAAAGAAAATCCTTCAGCAGAGGTTCCATTTTCCCAGGTGACTCTTGGTTTGTGTCAGGTTGCTTGCAGAAGCTGTATCACACAGCTGAACCCAAAGACCAGCTAAACAGCCATTCTATTCCATCACTTGAGAGTGACTCCAAGATGCTTGACAAGAACAGATGCCACTCTTACATCTATGCAGTTTCCTAGGGAAGACTGCATTGGAGTCACCTGGAGATGTTACTAAAATACAGGCTATAATATAATATATTTATAATAATATAAAAATAGAGTAACTAAAATATGGGAGATGTTACTAAAATACACTCTTACAAGCCAGGAGTGGGACCTTAGATTCTGTTCTCTAACAAGCTTCAAAGTGATGGAGGGGCTCAGAGACCACAGTCTAAGTAGTAGGCACAGGGTTTGTGGTAGTGTCAGAGAGATGTATAGCTCTTACTCCGCCAGTCATTTTCAATAGGAGAAGCTGTTTTTACTTATGTACAAGTACTGCACAGAATTTCTTTAAAAATTCATTCCTCGCCTTAAAAGAAAAAAATAGCCACAACATAAACGTGTGCACCAATACGAAAACAAATAATTCCAAAGAGGTGTGAATCATACCTCCTCACAGATTCCTCTGTCACATACAGCCACTCCCTCCCAGTGGCTCAGAACAATGTTTTGGACTGTGATTTGGTGTCTCCTTACCTGCTTTCTGACCCAGCATGATGTGAAGCCCATGGCAACCAGGCCAAACTTGTAGTTTAATTAAAAAAGAAAGGGGGAAACAACCCTGTTTTTAACAGAGACAGACAAAAGTAAAGTCCCTGTAGAGGACTGCCTTGCAGACCTCAACTAAATGATGACTTTCATTTATAGACCCTGCCTCTCAACCCATGTAAATAGCAACAAAAAATGTCCAATATACTGGTACCTAGGGCCAATTTCAGAAGGGAGCATGTGGCAAGATACAAACTGTAGGTGGATGGGACCCAGTTTAATTCGGGAATGTTTCAAAGTCTGAGCAGAACCAAACTGCTCCAAAAGAAGGATCATGTTAGAGCAGGGTGCTGCGTACACTCTTCATGAAGTTTAAAACCCCCTTTAGAGTTTACACACGCCACAAACCTAGTAAATTTGGCACAGAACCACTGTACATTCAAAGATACCAAAATATCTCCCACTAGAATAATATTATTTTATTTTAGTTAATTATTCATAATAAAAACAAATGCCTTTTCACTGTGTTGTTTTGATGTGATGCTAATATTCTAAAGGGCACTGCAAGGTACATCCTGAGGCCAGTATTCAAGGCTCCACTACTCATTTTTTGTCAACTCATAGTTGGCAAATCTTTGTCTCCCACATGTGGGACAGAAAGAATTCAGAAGTGGAAATAAAGTGGTTAATGGAGAATTATGAAAATTAATTTTACATGATATCTGGAAATGAAACGTCCTCACATAATTCTAGATCGTGTCTGCTTGGGGAGGCAAATGAGCCCAACCACACATCATGTGAAGGGGCTGGAACTTGAAATGAGGGCTGATCCAGGGACATGGAGCTTCCTTGTGCCTTATGGAAACCAGGGACAGGTGCTGTGGCCTACTTTATCATTTAAATCAGTGCTCCTGGCTGCCAAGGTTTTCATGGGTCTTGGCATAAAACAGATAACCTGTAGGAAGGCCTCTGGTGACTATAGTTTATGAAAAAAAATGAACTGTCCACAATTTAAACAAGTCTATATAATACAAAGCAAACATTAAGAAGTGATCAGAGCCAGAAGACTGGTGTGATCTTGAGTGTGACAACCACCACCTGTAGCACAGCAGCCATGACCTTTGTCACATACAGGCTTCAGTTCCCTTTGTCACATACGGGCTTCAGTTCAAGGAAGGCCACAAGATCTTCTGCCTCACCCTTTTGTTCCATCTGTCCCCTGAGGAAGGTGAGAGTATAGTCCTCAAGTTACAATCTCTCCTTGGAGACTGGCCCTATAATCAAAAGAAGAAGAATGATAAAGGAAATATTTTGCTTCCAAAGATGAGCCTGGTGCTTTTCCAGAGTGAGTGCTTACTAATGAAGACCCGTAAACAAGAAGAGAGCTGTATGTGTGGGCTATTAAATACTGATCAATAAACAGCAAGATGGTCAATATTGTCATTGTTGTTTTGCTTTTTACCATGGCATATTCAAAGAATTGCAAAACCTGGCTTGGCCTGGATGTTCCTAGCTCTCTTTGGTTCTACTGGTTCTCCAGTTGGGGAGGAAGGGGTGAAGTGAGATGGTGAACAGGGATGCAATGCAGAAAATGTCATAAGAAGATTGCTAGGGTAACTAGAGCATGTTGTAGAACATGGCTCGAATTTGTCCTGTCCAGGTGTCAAGGAAGACAAGTCATGTATCTATGACTTGCTACTGTCGCCTTAAAAAGAGGATCCCTTCTGTGGTGTTTTGAATGAGAGTATCCCCCAGAGACTCCAAGTATTTGGACACTTTGTCCCCACGTGGTGGCACCATTTTGGGAGGTCTTAGAAGGTGTGGCCATGCTGGAGGGAGTGCGTCACTGGAAGCGGGTTTTGAGGGTTCTTAAGCTTTGCCAGTTTCCAGTCGTGCTCTGTGCACGCTCCTATTTCAGCTCCTGTTCTGACTACCTCCTACCACCATGCCTCCTTGCCATGATGGAGTCTGATTCCTCTGGAACCATAAACTCAAGTAATCTCTTCCTTTTATAAATTCCTTTGGTCACAGTGCTTTATCAAGGCAATAGAAAAAGTAACTAATACACCCTCCCTGTGCTGTGTGAATTCTAGGAATACTCTGGCAATGAAAGCAGTGTCCAGGCAGAAAGTGCCCAGCACTTACCCTAAGAAGCTGGCTACATGCAATCATGTAATAAGCACTGTGTTGAGTGAGGCATAGCACTCACAGCCTCTACTATAAAGCATGCCCACTGCTTGAGAGACTGCAATCTAGTGAGGATGATAATAAAAACTAATATTTATTGAGCAAACGTCTGTGTGCAGGGCAATACATTAGGAGTTTCACATTAGACCATTACCAGTATACTACATTAGGCAGTATTATTATATCCAGAATGTAGATAGGAAACTGGAAAAATTGAGTAACTTGACTGAGGTTGCTTCAGCCAGTGATTGGTGGAGCTGGAGTCAAGTCCAGATAGGCTGACTCCAGCACATACACTAGCTACAGCATCTTTCAACACTTTTCTATATTACTCATGAATGTTACAAAGAACAATATGAACAGGATACAGGGGTATCCTTGCATCAAAATGAACTTTCAGAGAGATGCTTTCTTCATGAGGTAATTATGTTTTGTGGAGGATAAGGATTTAATCCAAAGGAATGATGCAGAAATGATAACAATGGTAGCTTGCCTGAAGACTTCAGGTCCCTGAGCAACTGGAGCTCAAAAGGGAACCCACGCTAAAGGAGAGCATGGCTCTTCCTAGACACTCACTAATCTCAGCACTGGCCTGTGGTTCAACAGTGCTCACCTTAAATAACCCGAAAGTGAGCAAAGGTCCGTAAAGAGGAGTGTCAATGATCACAAAATGTCCAACAGCAAGAGATTTCTTAAACGTGCAGTATACCCAGATGACAGAGGGTAACACATCCCATAGGGACTAGGGACAATCTGTACATACCTTTTGAGGAATGAACAGGATGGATTCTCAAAACATGTTTGGAAGCTTACAAACACAGGTGAGTAGGATGAAGATTTCCTTAGTACTCTATCACAGTGGTCACTATTATTACGCCTCCTCTTTAATACTTAGCTTCATTCATTGTTTAAACATTAGAAATAAAAAGTTTAAGACAGAGAAATTTCTGTGTGTATGGACTTGAAAAAAAATCTCCATAAACTACAACATAAGAAGCATGTCAGAAGCAGTGTTTCTGGGACCTGCAAGATGGCTCAGCAGATAAAGGTACTTGCCTCCAAGCCTCATAATCTCAGTTTGATCCCCGGAACCTACACAGTGGAAGGAGAAAACTGACTCCAGAAAGCTGGCCTGGCCACCACATGCATGCTGTGCCACATGTTCACCCCCATAAAAGAAGGAAGGAAGGGAGGGAGGAGGGGAGAGGGAGGGAGGGAGGGAGGGAAGGAAGGAAGGAACGAACGAACGAAGGAACGAAGGAAGGAAGGAACGAAGGAAGGAAGGAAGAAAAAGCAAATCAGCTTTCTTAGCTCACCATTGGAAATTCAGAGGCGGGGTAAGTGTCCGGCTTGGTGTATCCAGCAACTCAGTGATGTGATGACTCAGTTTCCTTCCCACCTCTGCTCTGCCGTCCAGCAATGCCCTGGCTCTGGCTGGCTGTCAATAGTTCCAGCTCTGTGTCACCTCATTTAGGGCAAGTACGAGCAGAGAAAGATGACTTCTTAGGCTCTCAGGAGAGAAAATGCATTCTCAGAAGCCACCAATAAATCTTGTCTCTGTGTCATTAACTCAGTTGCAATCCCAGGTCTTTCTTAAACTAAGCTTCTAGCAGAAATAACAGAACCATCTTAGACTAATCAAGTCTACCCCCAAGTTGAGCAAATGCTGACCACATTTTCCTTTTTGTTTGTTTTTTCCCATATTAACCATCTAATAAATTTGTAACTTAAAATGTCTTAACTTTATGGGGCTGGAGAGATGGCTCAGCGGTTAAGAGCACTAACTGCTCTTGCAGAGGTGCTGATGTGTAGACTGTACAAAGAGAAGATATGAAGGTGTGAGTGTTGGTTGGGAAGAAGGGTTCCAGCAGAAATTTAGGGTAGAAACAGCTAAAATGCATTATATAAATGTATGAAACTGTCAAACAGGAAGAAGATTTTCTTGTATGGCAGCACTTCTGAAATTATTTATGCATTTTATATGCACTCTATCGAGTGTCAAGGTAGACATCACAATACTAACTGGTGTTAGTCAGGTAAGTTTGCTCTGTTTTCTCTTTCCGTGTTTCTATTTTTCTACCACACACAAGCATTCTCTGTGTGTTCATGAACGTTTCCCTTCTACGATTAAGACTTTGGTAAGGTGTGCTATAACAGGAGAAATTGGAGAATTCTATGGACTGCAATCATGTAACAGAGTTTGGTATGAAGAAAACCCTGGTCTGGCTCCTCTACTGCCAGCCCTGGATCTTGGCTTTTTGGCCTGCTCCACTCTTTTATCCATGAAGCAAGAAGGACTAGTTTTCTTACGGGATAAAGTACGATGCACTCCACTGTCGTGGGTATGATTGTCACATTCTCTGGACTGCTTCCATTCAGGCATAGAAGGATAAAAAGGTTTATGCTCTGAAAAAGAGGGAATAGCATCCATGTTAGAAGAGATCCTGTCAGGGGCCTAGAGCAGGGAAAGGCTGGTACTTGAAGGGACCAGCCAGCAGGGAAGGCAGATCAGAGGAGCTACCGCATACCCCATTTCAGTCAGTCATGCCAACAGCCAGCCTGTCAACAGCCCAGCACAGCTGGCTTAGACTGGTCATCTGACTGTTAACAGGAAAGATTTCCAGAGAGAGAGAGAGAGAATCCTGGTTATTCACTGCTGAAGAATTATGAAATAATGGGTTAGAGTGTGCTGAAGTAATTATGTGGGATGCTAACTGCTATTTTTCTTGCTAAGGCTGACTCTTTGGGGCCTGGCATGTAAAACTAAACATTACCTTCCACAGGACATGTGCTGCCTGAGCAGGGGTGGGGGAGGGACCACTGTCTTGTTTGGGCTCTCTTCTTTTCCTTTCTTTTCTTTCTGCTGCCATGACTTTGGCAGTTGCTGCTGCTATTTGTTTTTGTAATTGTTCTTCAAAGGCCTTGGGTGAGAAAGATGTTCTAGTTGCACAAATCATAGTGCAGTGGATCACAGGAACAGTCCCAAGTAATCTGTGAAACCATTTGACTGAACTTTTTAACTAGCTGGGGGCGCTTCCCCAACTTCCCAGAGGCCAGCATCTGACAGTGGACAGACATAAAGCAGTCGCCAAATGAGATGCTGGAACAGTTGAGTGTCACAGTGCCAGGGTCCGAGCTGTGCAGTCAGAAATCAGGCTGTGCTGGCCTGCAGAGTGATCTGCCGTGCACATAAGCTGGCTCCCAAAGGCTGGCGACCTGACCCACTTGTTACCATAGGGTCTCATGTGGCCTGGCATTTTGACTAGAATGGGTATCTTGTGAAGGCACTTACTGCTGGGTTCAGATCTATCCTGTTCAACTATAGTTGCATGAAGCAGGCAAGTGACACAGAACTTGCTAAATGGGACTTTTCCTGTTGCCTTAGAATTCCAGTCAAAGCCCAAAGAAGCCACCAGTACTTTTCCCTGCCGATCCATTGCAGAGCTATGGGATGGCTTAAATGGCTTAGTGACTCGTAGCTCATTACCACAAATGAGAGCCTAGGGATGCGTTGTGGAGAATAATCAGAGTGCAGGATGTGGGTGTCAGCCGAACACTGCTGTCTTAGGTAATTCCCCAGGAGGGGGAGAACAAGTTGCTTTCCACTGCTCCAGCTGACAAATTTAGACTGAGTCCGTCTCATGTTCCAAGCACAGTTCAAAGTACCCTAAACACAGCAGTGAAGACAAATTGTTTGTTTTCATGAGCAAGAAAGGGTCCCCTGAAGGTGCACTTAAAGAAATCTGAGTGGTCAGTGAGAAGGGAGATGGGGTCTCACTCATGACTCGTGGCCACACACAATCCCAACTCTGGGAGCAGTCAAGCATTCTAGGGTTAAGCATGAAAATAGTGGGTGAGCCTCCCCATGAGCCAAGTGAGTGCTTGGAAGGCAGGTGGATATGACTTGTCTTGGAAGTTGAAGCCATGCTCAAGAGTGGTAGCTCCTTAGAACAAAGTATGGGGGCTTCCTGCCTTGAACCCCGAACTCTGGAAGGTTCTCTGATCTTCCTTTCTTTATGATCCTCTCAGAGAAATAGTTCATGAGACCACTGGTATGTGCCCACCTGAAGGTCATGCTCACCTGGTGACTATGCCCATGTCTAGACCACAAATTAGGTAATAAACTAACATTCCAGGATTCAAGTCCCAAGGAACCTGAAGTCAAGCTGGCATACAAGGATTGACACCACCACTTGTAAGCTAAGGATATTCAAGGGCAAAGGACTAGCCTTTTGTTGGTAAATGGAAAGGACACAGACATATTTAAAAGACCCCTCATGGTAACCAAGTGCGGGACAGAAGAGGAACTGATAGACTGCAGGCTCCCACTTGGAGTCAGGTTCTAGCCTGGAATTCTAAGGAGTTTGGAAATTATTACAGATTCAATCCCACCCTGCTTTCTGGGTTATCATGAAGGTGTGGGTTTAGGAAATGAGCATAGAACACAGTTTATTAAACTCTTTTATGACTTGGCTTTGACCTTTAAAATAGGCCTAAATATTTAAAGATCTGAGGTTTTGTTTGTATCCCTGCCTAGGGCCCCACAAATGTTCAGTGTTGGCTCTCCCCAAAGGCAGCCTGCCTGGTGAGTGGAGCTCCAGAGTAGGAGGGAGGGAGGGTAGGAGGGAGGGAGGGAGGGAGGGAGGGAGAGAGAGAGCTAGCTAAGTGGACAGCCTGCAGCAGAGGTCAGAGTCTCCACTGTGAAGGGGAAGGATGGGAGTGTAAGAGGAGACTTGACAGAAGGAGGGGGGACAAAGTCAAAGGCGAAGGAAGGTAAGAGGAGGAAGCCATGAAGAACCTTTCCAAACCTTCCACACAAGATTTGGACAAATGCCTGAGGTACTTGCAGACTGAGCCCTGGCAATGCCACCGAAGTCTGCCCTGGTTGCTTCTTGCTGATCTGACCTCAGAGGAACAGGAAGTGCTAACAGAGCTAACCACCCAGTATCCTTTCCTCCCTGCCACTTGGATGCAGCCTGCACTTGGGACAGTTTTATTTGGATGAGAGGTTGAAGTTTGGTTTGGATTTATTTGGACTTTGGAAAACATAGAGATAAGGATTTTTTGACAACGAAAGTTTCTGGCATAGACCACACATCTAGTAAGGTAGCTATTTTAATTGTTACTGTTATTCATAACGCTACTACTGAAAATATGTGCTGTCATCTTTCCCTGAATGACACTGAAATTCTGAATAAGCAGAAGTTGTTAGGCTCTTAAAATATTTTTGTTGATTCAAGAACTTCATATAATACATTTTGATCATATTCAGGCTCTCTGACACCCCTCTCCACCCCACTGTCCCCCCCCCACTTCATGTCCCCTATTATTATTTGTCTTTTTAAAAGACCTATAGAGCTTAATTTATTTTTCCTTAATGCTCTTGGGTGTGGGTTTATCCCTTGGAGTCTGGTCAACCCACCAGACATCATATCAGTAAGGAAAACTGATTCCTTCTCTTCCAGCCATCTATCAATTGCTTCAGCTAGGGCTTGGGCTCTCTGCTCACCTCCCCCATCCATACTAGGTCCCTGTCTGGCTTGCATTTACAAATGTCTTACACATGCTGTCATAAGTGCTGTGGGTTCATATGGGCAACTACCCTGTGGGGTCCAGACAATACACTTTCCTTGTATTCGTCTACCACTGGCTCTTACAATATTTCTGCCTCCTCTTCCACAATGATTCTCACCCAGGTCTTGGGAGGAGAGGGTGTCAATCAGAAGTCCTCTTCTTTGATGAGATTCTGGAAGCCATCTACCAGGACATGATTGTCCCTTGGTATATGAGTTTCATCATTGAATCGGTCAGCAGCCATAACAGAGGGCCAAGAACCTGCTCAGTATCAAGCATGATACTAGAGAGACTATGTACATATCTTTTGGGCATTTAGTACCTCGAAGGCCTGGCCTAGTGCCCTACTTCTGCCAGGTAGGCCCCATCTCCTAAGGCTGTACGACTGCTCACCACTCCTCTACCAATGAGGAACAAGGGTTCAGAGCATGAGCCTGTGGGGAAAGGCTGGGTTTCAAACCCGAACAGCAGTTTCTTGTTTTCCAGCAAACATTTATTTTTATTTTTATTTTTTATTTTATGTGTACAAGTATGCTGCCTACATGTATGTAAGTGTACCTGTGTCATACAATGCCTGTGGAGGTCAGAAGAGGGGCCTGAATTCCTCAGGAGCTGCATTTAAGGGCATTTGTTAGCTGCCATGTGGGAGCTAAGATTCGAACTTGGGTCCTCTGCAAGGGCAGCCAGTGGTCTTACTCTCTGAGCCATCTTTCCAGCCCAGCAAACATTTCTTAAGCATCTAAAGAAATTGAAGATTATAAAGGCAGATCGATTGGCGAGGATAAGTTAATGATCTACAGTTGTGCAGAGCCATAAGGCCCATGAGCAGAGTATCTACAAAGTACTGCGAAATATTAAGACATCTCAGTCCAATACAGTAGGAATGGAAGAACTGCTTTTGTCTGTGGAGTAGCCTCTGAATAGAGACCTGAAAGACAAGTGAAAGTTAGACAACAGAAATGCGGAGGGCTCAGAAAGAGGTAGAAGGATCTGGAAGAGCTCAATGAACAGAGAAGGCACTCTGTAGAAAGGTCCAAAAGACGAAGACCAAAACTGCTAGTTCAATGAGGTTGGGGCTGGGATGGGGTAAGGCAAATGTCAAGTGAATTGGCTATAGGGATTCACAGAAGATGGATCATGGAGGCTGCTGACACCCTGCTAAATCTAAGACATTGGGATTTTCTCCTGGGACAGGGTAAGAGTTAATGAATGACTTTCATTCTGTAACTGTCAAAAAAATTTGCATTTGAGAAAAATCACTCTTATAGCAAGGTGAAGAGAAGACATAGGCAATATATTAATTACTTTCCTCATTGCTGTGACAAAGTCCTGACCAAAGGAATCTAGGTAAGGAGGGAACTGTTTATTTTGGCTCACAGTTAAAAGATACAGTGCAGCTTGGTGGGGAAGTCATGCTAGCAGTAGCGGGAGGCAGTTGGTCACATTGTGTCCACAGCCAAGAAGCAGAGCATGGTGAGTGCCTGACCTCAGCTTGCTTTCTCCTTTTTATGAGGCCCTGGACCCTAGGAGAATGAATGATGCTGCCCACATTTAGGATGGGTCTTCCTACATCAAGGAGCCTAATCAAGAAATCCCCCATAGGCATGCCTGGAGGCTTGTCTCCTAGGTGATTTCTAGTGCCATTTAAGTTGACAGTATTAACTATAGCAGACAACCTTAACTAGTGATAGGAATCATGAGATTTATAAAGCTAAACCACCCGCAATTGAAGAGGTCATCTTAGTTTGGATTCAGTCTCTATGCCTTATGCACAGCTTGATAAAAGATTTGTGTGCAAGTCATGTATTTAGGATGTTATCTCTGAATCTGAGTGTGGAAAAATGCCAAGGAATAGAACTTTAGCATCCGGGCCACTGATATGAGAAACTGACATGTCCAACACACTGGGAAACGGGCCCATGTGTCCACCAGCCCCTAATTTGCTCAGTCCTTGACACTCTCCGTGCCATATGGAGGCTGCTAGCAAAAACACAGGAGCTTGAGGTAGGAAGCACTAGAGACTGCAGAGGACGTCTGAGGTCACCTGCATGAATACAGATGACAGTATTTAGTTTCAGAATGAGTTGGAAAATACGGCCCTTGTTTAGAGGTGAACAGAAATGAGGGCAAGCAGAACTTGGACTTCTTCCCTAGGAGACTGCATGGCTTCTGGTGTTGTCTACTGAAAAATTATCGACCTTACGGTATGTCACCTTAACATATGAACCCCCCAAAGTATGAAGCCTGAAGTTATGACCCTTAGCATATAGTACCCTTAAAGTAAGGACATCTGACCCCAATTGTGATGCTTGCATCTTCTCAACACTCATATTGAAATCTTTACCCAAAGTTCTGGTTAGGAAATGAGTCTTTGGGGAAATGAGCTGGTCATGGAAGCAGAGATCTCATCATTAGTGCACTTACGAAAGAAACCCCAGAAAGCTGGCTCTACCTTCTGCTATGTGAGGACATGGTAAGAAGGCACCATCTATGAACAAGGAGGTGTGCCCACACCTGACACTGAACACATTAGCATCTTGACCTTGAGGACTTCCTCTAGAGCCATGAGAAGCAACTGCTGTGGCTTACAAGTCACCCACTCTGTGGTACTTTGTCTTAGCAGCTTAAAGGAGTGATAAACCAGGGCTTCTCCACACACACACCTCAGGTGTCAGCAGAGGCTTAAGCCAGGCACATGGACATGGCAAAGTCCCTAAGAGAAATTGTCCCTCATTGCGTCCCTGTGCAGGTGCCATGCTTGACTGTGGGTTGAGCTAAGAGCCTCTTGTTTTCATAAGTGTCAAATGTTATTGTAATTATCATTAGGAGTCTTTATTAAGCTTTTAGCAGGAGTCATATAGAACATGGTTTGTAAAGTAATTAGCTTTATAAAAATGCAATTACTGGAATTTACTTCTTGAAACAGATCCAAATCTAGTATAAATTATTACCATTAACATAAATATTTTAAAAACAACTAGCAATAGGTCTTATGTGGTGAAATTGTGTATTTTTCTTATTTTTCACCAAGACTAAGTCATAAGCACACGAAACAATGGCCAAAAGCCAATCAATCTTTTCATTGAAAAATAGCTGGTCAGGTAGGGAATGGCAATACACGCCTTTGAGTCCAGCACTTATGGAAGTGGGGAGCAGAGACAGGCGAATTGCTGTGAGTTTGAGGCCAGCCTGGTCTACACAGCAAGTTTCAGGTCAGCTAGGGCTACATAGTGAAATCTTGTCAATAAATAAATAAATAGCTCCTAATTTTAGATGATTTGTGTGCACGTGAAATGGTTTACACTGGCAGTTTTGGAGTCTTGAGACCCGACTTTGAATTCTGATTTTGTTGCATTGGGATTCATTAGTACTTCAAGTCTTGAATTATCCAGTTGTAAAGCAAAGGACATACTACTTACCTCTTTGCATGGTGTGTGGATCACGATAGGTGATCCTGGCATTCAAAAGAACAACTGGATATGTTAAAGCATTATGTTACATTAGCACAAAAAAAAGCAAAACATTTACTGCTTTTGCATTCCAGTAATCCAAAGTTATTCAGTGAACTGTAGTTTCATTGTCATTCCTTATTGCTGGCATGATTTCAAATGACCTTAGAGAGATGGCTGCACATGGACTAGGAAGGCACACACCCGGCTTGCTGGCTGCATGATCTTAAGCATGTCACTTGACCACTGTGAGTTTCAGAGCTCCCCTGTCTGTAAAGTGAGATGACAGTGTGTGGCTTCCCTATTGTTGAGGAGGAAAGGAACATTAGAAAAAGATCTATTAAGGCACACGATTTACAAAGTGCAGAGTAGATAAAAGTTTGTGCATTTGTGCTAGTTTTTTATGTTATTGTTCTTTTTTTTGTTTTATATGGAATTTAAAACTGATTCATGACATTGATTGCAGTCCTTCTAGAAATCTGCTCTGGTAAAGAAAGCCCTTAGAGGAAATGCTGGTTGTCCAGGGACACAGATGCCCGCTTGAGTTCTCCTTTGCTTGTAACAATGCCATGGCCTCTCTGGGTATGCTTCCAGGCTTCCAGGGGTGGTAATAGACTCTGTGTCAAGAACACCGGGTCCTCCAGCTAAGGAACCTACAAGATGCTCTTTTGGGTTAGGCTGAGGTTATGACTCCAGGGAACACAGTGCTCTATCAGTCTGACCCCTGCTATGATTCCTTGATCCTGAGATGTAGGTCGGGGTCTCCTCCTGCTACTCTTCCCATGGAGAAAAGCACTTGCTGTCACACAGGTCAATCCAAATGTAAATGGCAGAGCCATTTATGAGTGTGTCCTTGAGTGTGTTTTTATAATGTTACATATTTATGAGGCTGAATTCTGGTGGGAAACTAACAAGATTTGAAACTTTTGGTGAGAGATAGCAAGTTTTACACAACTTTAAAATGTTACTCCGTACCCCTCAGGACAAAATGGAATGAACCAGAAAGATGATCCAGAACTCAGAATGGCTTTCAGATCAGAAGACAGAAAATACGTTTTTAGGCCTTAGAAATCTAAATAAAGCAAGAAAGGAAGTCTGTGGAGGGAGATGAGGCTGTGGGATCCTTGAATACCAAGCACATACTCTGGCACTATACTAGTAATGTGTCATCTACAAAGTCCCATAACCTCTCTGAGCCTAAAATCATGGACAAGAACACTCTACGGTCACACCAAAGCTCTGGGAAAGAAATGAGCTAACATCAAGCAGTACAGCTTAGCATCCAGTATGGAGATGTTTGCCCTCTTCTATCCTCTTCCTGCTCCGTCTTCTCAAAGAGTCATAACACAGGGCAGAAACGGAGGGTCTTGCAAAACCAAATAGGCTCTAGATGACATGAGAGGCAGCATCACACAGTGGTTACTAGTGGGGACCCTGGAGCTACATTGCCAGGTTCCCATCTGGCTCTGACCATTGCAAGCGGTATGTTATCTTGGGATAGCTCCTAAACTGCTCCTTCTTCAGATATCATCCTTAGGACAGGAAGAATAAGACCTACATGATGGAAATGCATCGGGCTCATTTCCTAAAGTGCTCAGTGCCTGGCACGTGGCATGTGCTGCTACACACCCATGTGATGGAGTCCCATGACGCCAGTCTTCCAGCGGCAACACTCAGCAGACCTTTCTCTTTCCGGAAGTACTCTAGCAGAAATGTGACAGCACTTCAACGGCACCATTTGGCCTCATTTCTTGACTGACAGCTTCAAAACTGAATGTGCTGCATCTCCCACCATCCCCTGGTGCTACATAAATCTTTACAGAACTGGATTGTAAAGAGCCAAGTATTGGAAAACCGAAACCCTAATATCCCAATCGATAGCCTGAGAGCGGTCTGATGGTGCTCCTTCAAGCCTGCTAACATCATCTGGGCTGCAGTAATAGTCCTTCACCTCAGACCCAGAAGGCAGAGGGCAGCCCCATCCTGCAGTTTGTGGCTGCACCTCCATGGCTGCTCTCAAAGGAACGAAATAAATGCCCTAGGAGCCAGGTTATTAGTATTTAGCAGCAATGCACAACACCCAGCCACTGACACTCACACCCTTTAAATTGCTTTAGATTGAATGCATCATCCCTGGTATTAGCAGAAGTGGGAGGAATAATGGTAAGAAATAAGTAAGATGCTGAAGGATGAGAAATGCCACACTTGTTTTAGCTGCACCACAGTCTTAGTCAAGAAGGAAAAAAATAGAAAACCTTTAAGGAAACGAAGGCCCTTGGAAAAAGCCTGGTATTCTTTTCCTTCCTATGGGTCCTGTCTATAAAACTCAAAGCCTCTTCTCTCTTTTACTGACTAAAGATAAACCCTGATGGATAAAATATATGAGGGTAGCACTTATTTCTGGTCACAGTCTATGCTTTGCAGTGCAAAGTGGCACAAAGCAGGCTGAGCCACAAGCTCCCCACCAAGGGGGTGTCACGGTGCCTGAAGTCAGGAGCACTTGGAGCCTGAACCATCTGTGCTAGGGAAGAGGAAAAGTCTCCCAATTGCTGTTTCAAGAAGGTCATTACACTCACCCTTATCTTTCCACGCGAGCCTCTCCATGATCGATTCTGATTGCTGTGGCTGCAGGAATGCTGTAACGGTCAGTAAAGACGGCTAAGGTGGCTGGAAAAAATGAAGTGGTCTGGCCATTGTCCATGCAATCATGCCAACCTGGAAAGTGTTCCTTCCTCAAAGCACCTCTCGTGCAGACATCTTTCCAATGTTTGCCAAAATGACAAAATCACCTTAAAGCAAAGAGAGGAAAGAATGCTTTAAAATGACTTCCAGTGCTCAGTCTATCAGTCTCAATTGCCTGGTACATTTGCATCTTGTACTGAAGCTTGCTTCTCATTTCACGCACTCCATTGGCCCTCAAGCAGCTTGCAATTTGGAACCCCTAGGGTGTGGTAGATTGCAAAAATAACTATAATCCTTCATCCATCTCTATGCAAAATCACTGTGCACTATGACTTTAGAGCTTGTTCAGAGGAAGAGGCAGCAGCTCTCTCCCGTCCCCTTAAATCTGAACTTGACTGGTTACCCACATTACCCAGTAAGTAGACACTGTGGACATGTCAGTATGCCATGTCCACAACTCCTGTCTTCAAAGTGTGCTTCTGCTCCAAGGGTCTCTCTGTTTTTCTCTGTCTTTCTCTCTGTCTCTTCATCCATCTCTATGCAAAATCACTGTGCACTATGACTTTAGAGCTTGTTCAGAGGAAGAGGCAGCAGCTCTCTCCCGTCCCCTTAAATCTGAACTTGACTGGTTACCCACATTACCCAGTAAGTAGACACTGTGGACATGTCAGTATGCCATGTCCACAACTCCTGTCTTCAAAGTGTGCTTCTGCTCCAAGGGTCTCTGTTTTTCTCTGTCTTTTTCTCTGTCTCTGTTTCTGTCTCTGTTTCTCTCTCTCTCATGTGTGTGTATGTGTGTGTGTGTGTGTGTGTGTGTGTGTGTGTGTGTGTGTGATCCTATTGCCATATGAAGGCTCTAGCTGGTCCTGTTGGAAGGTGATAGATTGTATTAATCCATTTTATAAAGAAAAGAAACTTACTTAGTTTGTATTTATGAAGCCTGAACATCCAAGATCAGTTCCCATCAGTTAGCCTCTGAGAGGGCTTTCTGGCTACATCACAACATGGTGGATAGCATCATGGAAGGACATGAGGGGGAGGAAAAGCACGTTTACACATCCAGGCAGGAAGCAAGAGAGATTCAGGGCCGGCCTTTGCTCTTTTTGTCATAATGTACTTTCATAGTAACTAGCCAGGAACCTAGAGAATGACATTAATCTCTTCTAAGTACAGCATTCCCTATAACCTACCTAACCACACTGCACAGACTCCTCCTGTTAAAAGCTTCAATACTTTTCAACATCTGGGAACCAAGCTTCTAGCACATGAAATCTTGGAAATGCTGGAACCATATCCAGACTCTAGCAAAGATAATGTGAAATAAAGACACACTCCCTACCTGAGGATGCCCTGAGCCAGCTGCTCCCGGCTAGCCCTGCAGCTAAGTGCAGACAGATGAGTCAGCTGGGCTGAGATAAGAAGGAGTTTTAGCCCAAACTGCTGACCCCAAATGGATGCTTTTTTGTTTCTTTTTTATTTGAAGGTTTTATGTTTGAGAATGCCTTGCTACATAGTAAAAGCCTGCCCTGTGTGCAAGAAATACTTTTTAAGATAACAAAATCCCCATATAAAAAGAAAAAAGGGGGACTGGAGAGATGGCTCAGCAGTTAAGAGCTCTGGCTGATCTTGCAGAAGACCCAGGTTCATTTCCCAGCACCCTCATGGTGGCTAACGATTTGTAACTCCAGTTCCAGGGACTCTGACACCTTCTTCTGGACTCTACCAGCACTGTACACACATAGTGCACAGACATAGATGCAGGCAAAACACTCATATGCATAAAGTAAAAATTAATAAATCAAAAAGAAAAAGAAAAAACCACAACTTTCTTACCAAAGGAGCCAAAGACCTTATTAGGGGGAGGTTTGGAGTACTCTGAACCACTTCTGCTTCTCCTAGTACTGGTAGCCCCCCAAGTATGCTGCAGCTATGAATTCCTAGGACTTCTGTTGTGCGTAAGAGACTTCTGTTCTGTTAGGTGAGATATCTGTCCTGTTGTGAAGCAGGAGTCCCTTGTGTAGATGGGAAAGGATGCCTGCTCTCCTCCATTGCCTGGATGGTGATTCTCCTACAAAGGGAAAGTGCTCAGCTCTGAATATAAAATGGAAGTGCGTATGCTTCAACACTCCTGTGAATTCATAGGATAACTGACCAACTGTCAGGGAAACTCTGTTCCCTTGTGGTTATTCACCATCTCTGGCTGTTACAATCTTTGTGTCGCCTCTTCACAATGATCCCTGAGCTTTAGGAGGGAGAAATTTGATGCACTGCCATTCTGGAGCTTCTTGTTTATTCTATGATCATTGGCCAGTTGTGAGTTTCTGTGTTATTTGCCATTTAATGCATAAGGAAGTTTCTCTAAGATCCTATTCATTTTATTTTATATGTTTAATTATTTTGCCTGCATGCATGTCCAACTCTGTGTGCAATGCCTGAGGAAATCAAAAGAGCACATTTGATTTCCTAGAACTAGAGTTACAAAGAACACTTAGCAACCATGTGGGTGATGGGAACTGAGCTTAAATCCTCTGCAAAAGCAACCAGTGCTCCTAATCACTGAGTAATCTCACCAGCCCCATTTTGTTGTTGCTTGTTTTGTGTGTGTGTGTGTGTGTGTGTGTGTGGTTTTGTGCATGTAAGTATGTAAGTTCAGGTGCCCTCAGAAGTCAGAGGCATAAGATCCCCTGGAGCTGAGCTGCCTTATGTGGGACTGGGAACCAAACTCAGGTCTTTGGCAAGAGTGGTATGAGCTTTTAAGCGCTGAGCCATCTCATCGGTCCAGCAATTTTCTTAATTATATACCAAGAAGGACATGGACATCCATGCTTGACCTGTGCCTGAATCATAGTACTTTAGATAGCTATGCAACAACTTGAAAATACATTCTGACAGATGCTTCAAGTCTTTGGATAGTTCAGTGCTCTCATTCAATGTTGTTAGTTAAGTTCTGGGGATAAGCATTTGTTAGGAAAAGAGAGCTAAGATTAGGAGGATGAAACAGCAAATGTCTAATGGCATTTGAATGAGGGATAGCTAATGTCATGACAAGGGTGACTGCTGCTCCCAGACTGAAGGCTGCATGAGGTGTTGGGATCAGTGAACTTGCAGGCCACGAGAAGCTCTGGCCAAAAAACCTGGCCTGACCAGCCTTCTGAACATTCTCTGTCCCTAGCCTCCTTCCAGGAGGAGGAAAGAAGGAAGTAGGCCAAGCCTCCCTTGGATGTCAAAGCAGACATCTACTGTCTCCCTGAGCACAAGAATCTCAGTAAGTAAGGGAGAAGGCCAGGCCTGCCCAGGCCTGATTCGTGAGTGACTTATGTTCAAGACAAAAATAACCCTGATTGCTCTTCTAATAACTAATTAAACTTATTCAATTAAAAAGCAAGGCATTAATAACAATAAAAAGCAATAAAAATTCACTTTCTATTTTTAGACTTGTCTGTGTGTGAATCTGGAAAGGGTTTCTGTTCTACAGTGGGGCAGTTCTGCGTTTGGAAATGTTAGCCCACTTAAAACTGTCAGAGTTTGAAATTTCATTTGCTTGAAACTCTGATTTCTAATCTGTAGTGTGGAGAATTATAATCCATTGCTTTTCAGGTGATTGAGCGAGATATGGGAAATTTCCTGATGGAACAAAATCTGCATAGGTCTGTTCTTCCCACTTCTCTCCCTGGAGCCCTTTCCAATATGCCAATTAGATATATGTTGTTCCTTCTCTCTGACATGAAATACAATCTCTAAGAGGAACGAGTCTAATGAACTAAATTCATCCTGGCTACAGTTAATCATTAGTTAGTGATGCAATGATTTTAATTTTCACAAAAGTCTTGGCCTGTGTCATTTCGGAGTCAGACATTCTGAAGGTCCCACATAATTTGGGACAGTATTCCTCTGACACCCCAGATAATGTGTGGCATCTCCATAATCCAGGTCAATGATCTTCAAATAGAGGGGTATCCACCCCCAAAGTTATTCAAGAAATCCCACACAAGGACAGGAAAGAATTTCTGATCTTTTATATTTATTTTAAAAAGAAAAAGGAGGTTAAGCTTTCCTCATACTGAAAATGTAGATTGGCTAATGCATGGTCATGGACTTTAATGTCTGCCCCCTTTGCTTTCATTCTTTACCTGGAAGATGACTCAAACCTGCATTTCAAAGGGTGAATGAGGAATGATCCTACCAAATTCTGTTATTTCCATGACAAGGGATTGGTGAAACTCTGAAGAATAACCTGAAGTCAAGCATACTCATCTTTCCACTGAACACAAATAAAGTTCAGACAAAAATCTCCCCAGCAAGCACAGTGGCCCCTCTCTGTTGGTTCAATGCCATGAGAAGCTCAACATTTCTGGTTTCTATTCTGGCTTCCCTTGTGTCATCTGGTGGAAGAATTTGTCCCTTGGGAAAAAAAAGTACTTCTAAGTTCAAAACCTCAGATTTTTAGTAAAGAGAAGCCAAATTTCACTAATATATTACAGAAAGAAGTTCCACTCATTTCCACCCCTTGATCATCTGGGCTATGTATTTTGGCAATGAAATAAATAATACCAGACAATATATTGTATTATGCAGAACACTACATGCACTACCCTCCCTATAAAAGGTGCTTTTTTTCCCTTTTTCCGTCCAATGCCATTCCTAGGCCTTCCATTCTAATATTTCATAGGCCCTACTCTTTGGATGACAGAATATAGAGCAAAACCAGTGAAATCCACAGGCTTAGCTGATTACAGTCGTAGTTCACTGTAAAATGAGTCCCTAGTCAGTAACAGTGTAGTGTAGAGCACTATGACAGTAAATAAAGTCTGTGTAATAGTACTAGCATAGCATTGAAGGTGGGGAAGGCAAACCCAAAGTATGTTCTGGAAAAATCTAATGTTGTCAATGATGTTGGAAGTCCTAAGTAATCTACTTGACACCAGGTGCCAGCTAGTACTTCTTAGGGAAGGATGCCAATGTGAAACTTGCTGCTGCTGTCCTGGCTCATTGGCTTCTCATCAGAAAACTGAATGGGCTCTGACTTTGTAAAAGAAGACTCATGATTTTGAGCTCATACAGAGGCTGTGACACTGATTCTTGGGCCCCCTGAGCAAGAATGGTTTGAAGGGTTGGCAGGGTGAGGAGGCTCACCAACGTCCAGAGAGCACTTCACTTTGACCGCCTGATGGTTGAGAGTCTCCTCTGTAGTGATTTTCCTTTGTGAATTTTTCCTCAAACTTTATAAATCCTCAAACTTTGTGTTTATTCTACCAGCCCATCCAAACCCTCTCCCCCAGACTTCCTTACTCCTGTTAAATCATTGACCAGATCAAGCCAAACCATTAGACACTACCAGTCAGTAGAAGTTTATATTTTTGTCCTATTTTTTTAAAAAACAAAGTAAACATTCATAAGATATATACTGTTCACGCTGAAATTTTCCATTCCTTGTGTGTTTCTTCCTACTTCTGAGGTAGGCAGAATTCTGAGAATAAGCTGTGGTGATTCTACTCACTTTTAATCTTGTCCCTCTCAAATGACTTAAGATGTTGAGATATTACCCTTATTTTGGAGAGGAGCTGGGGAGGGGGCTGGGGACTTTAAAATTAGAGTTTTTGCTCAAGTTGGTGAAGAGAAAAGGAGATGAGGGGACTCCACGGGCGAGAGGAATTTGTCCTGCTGTCGCTGGCTTTGAGAATGGAGGATGGGATAAGAAGGATGTGGGTGGGGGCCTAGAATCAGAAAGAGGTCCTCTGACTGATGAGAAGAAAGGCAACTTCAGACCCACTGCAAGAATTGGATTCTCCCAACAAACAGAATGAGCTTGTAAGGGGATTCTTCCCAAAGCTGTCAGATAAGAGCCCATGCCCCCATGTATACATCAAATTGATTTTTGCTTTGGGAGAGCCTAAGGAAGCTTACCTAGTCTTCTGATGTAGGAAACTATGAAATAACAAACAGGTGGCTTTTTAAGCTGTGAAGTTTGGGCTAATTTGTTAGAAAACAGTAAGAAGTAGTGCAGTTCCTTAATGTAGGTATAACTCTGTACCCATCATAGTTCTGGAGCTATCAGAATTTATGTGATAGTAGTTTTGTCTCAGTCAATTGGTCATGGGACGTTCCAGTGAGATCAGATATATGGTTGAAGAAGTAAAGGCATGAAACAGGATGAGGTATATATGAATTTTCCCAGGCTGCCCTAACCAAAAATCTACCGTAGACTAGGTGACTTGAACAACAGACATTTATATTTTAGCAGCCTGGGGGACTGGAAGCTCAAGATCAAGGCATTGTCAGGCTTGGTTTCCCATAGGACTTCTTGTCTTGGCTTGTGAATTTCCACTTTCTTACCATGTATTCACATGGCTCTTCTGGTGTGTGTCACATTTCTGGTAACTTTTCTCTGATTAAATTCCCTCTCCTTATAAAGACACTAATCAGACTGGGTAAAAGCCCCCTCTTATGGACTATTTTAAGCAGCTCTTTTAAGTCTCCATCTCTGAACAGTCCCATTTTGAAACAGGAAGAGTTATAATTTTCACATATGAATTTGAGGGCCACAATTAAACTCCTAACATGGTACCACGGGAGGTGCAGTTCATGAAGCTTATCTGTGTTTTCTGGATCTGTTTGAAGCTGATCTATTCTAGGCCTGATGACTGTACATTCCCAGTTTGATGGTTTTGTGGGTAGGATAATATTCAGCCCATGACAAGCATCCTGGGACACACAGAAATATGGTGCCAGGTGGGCAAATATTCAGTCTTCCCATCAAGGAAGTCCAGCAAAGAGCAAGAGCTGTTTTCCAAAAAGAAGAGTTTTCTCCGGAACAGTAAGCTTTTCACTAAAATCCTCGGGGTCTGCACTATGATTTTCCTATCAGGATTTCTTAGAATCTCCTTTGCATCATCTGAATTAGCTATAAATCCAGAGTTCATGCTGGATCTATAGCACAACTGGCCAAGAACTTTGCATGGAAGTTTCAGTTTGCTGGAAAGCCCTGTCAGATTCTGAACTCCTTGGAAAACTCAACCTCAGCAAGTCAGAGCAGCATAAGCAGACATTAAATGACTTCATTTAAAGAACTAAAAGAAGTTCACTAGGCATTATATTTCTGATTCAGAGATGGAAAAATTAAGAATTATGCCCTTTATATACAGAAATATTTTTAGAGGCTAATATAGAAGTCTGATGTTGCATGCTACTTACAATCAGAACATTGTCTTTACATCATCAAGCCTTTGGAGATGAGGTTCTAACTTCCTCCAGCAGAAACTGTGCATTAATATAAAGCAGCAAGCTCTTACATTGGTAAGAGTAAAACAGGAAGTTCAGAAAACCTAGCATACAAGCACTGAGCACAGAGGCACAAAACCCTACCCAGGAGGGCATGGATACTTAGTAAAACTAGGTACTGAAGACAGCGATTGGTCTGTGCAGCCAGTAGCCCAAATAATGCTTTATGATAATTAGAAGTGGTGTGCTGTTCTGATAGATGCAGGCCTGCAGTGGGAAACATACCCTGGTGATAGTACGCTAAACTGCAGTACCACCGACCTGCTGCACTTTTGTCAGGAGCCTAATTTGCACATCCATTTCTTCACATGGTCTTGGGAAAAGCCATGCAGGCACTGTGAGGAGACACACGTGTCTACATAGGAAACACTGTAAAGAAGTGTTCAGCTGAATTCTGAGTCTTTCACTTTGACATGCAAAGTGGTGAGCATATGCAGACAGGAGAGAAACAAGGCCAGCAACCTTGGCACCTAGTAACGCTGATGGCAATCCAGCACCCTAGGAACCTATTAACAGTTGATGGAAAAACAGCACACTTGGCACCTAGTAACAATTGATGGAACCCCAGCACCCTTGGAATGTAGTAACAATTGATGGAGCCCCAGCAACCTTGGCACCCAGTAGCAGTTGATGGGATCTCAGCACCATTGGCTCCTAGTAACGTATGATGGAACTCCAGTGCCCCTGGCACCTAGTAACAGGTCATAAAATCCCAGCACCCTTGGCACATAGTAACATTTGATGGAACCCCAGCACTAAGTGCCGAGGGTGCTGGGGTTCAATCAACTGTTACTAGATGCAAAGGTGCTGGGGTTCCATCAACTGTTACTAGGTGCCAAGGTGATGGTGTTCCATCAACCATTACGAGGTGCCAAAGGTGTTGGCAGTCCATCAAATGTTACTAGGTGCTAAGAGTGCAGGGGTTCCATCAACTGTTAGTAGGTGCCCAGGGTGCTGAGGTTCCATCAACTGATACTAGGTTCCAAGAGTGTTGGGGTTCTATCAAATGTTACTAGGTGCCAGTGTTGCTGGGGTTCCATCAAATGTTGCTAGGTGCCAAGGGCACTGGCATTCCATCAAATATTATTAGGTGCCAAAGATGCTGGGTTTCCATCAACTGTTACTAGATGCCAAGGTGATGTGGTTCCATCAACTGTTACTAGGTTCCAAGAGTGTTGGGATTCCATCAAATGTTACTAGGTGCCAAGGGTCCTAGGGATCCATCAACTTTTACTATGTGCCAAGCTTGCTGGGGATCCATCATCTGTTACTGGGTGTAAAGGTTGCTGGTGTTCCACCAAATGTGATGAAATACCAAGGTTGCTGGAAGCAAATCAAATGTTACTAGGTGCCAAGGGTGCTGGGGTTTTATCAACTGTTACTAAGTGCCAAGGGCCTTGGGATTCCATCAAATAGTACTAGGTGCCAAGGGTGCTGGAGTTCCATCAGAAGTTACTAGGCTCCAAATGTGCTGGGGTTCCATCAAATGTTACTAGGTGCCAAAGGTGTTGGCATTCCATGAAATATTATTGGTGCCAAGGGCACTGGGTTTTTATCAACTTTTACTAGGTACCAAGGGTGCTGGAGCTCCATCAAATGTTCTTAGGTGCCAAGAGTGTTGGAATCCAAGCATCCTTGGCCCCTAGTAACATTTGATGGAAACACAAGACCCTTGGCACCTAGTAACACTTGATGTAACCCCAGCACCTTGGCATCAGGTAACATTTGATGGATTGTAATTGGCCTTGGCACCTAGTAACAGTCTATGGTAACCCAGCACCATGGAATCCCATAACAATTGATGTAACCCAAAACCCTTGTCACCTAGTAACATTTGATGGAACCCCAAAAATGTTGGCATCTGGTAACATTTGATAAAACACCAGCACCCTTGGTATGTGGTAACATTGGCTGGAATGCCATCACCCTTTATACCTAGTAAAAGCTGATGGATCCCTAGCAACCTTGGCACACAAAAGTTGATGGATCCCTAGGGCTCCTGATGCCTAATAACATTTGATGGAACCCCAATACCCTTGGCACTTAGTAACAGTTAATGGAAACTACCCTGGCATCAGGTAACATTTGATGGAATGCAACAGCCCTTGGTGCCTAGTAACATTTGATGGAACCCCAACAACACTGGCATCTGGTAATGTGTGATGGAACCCCAGCACCCTTGGCACCAAGTAACATTTGATGGAACAACAAAACCCTTGGCACCTTTGAAGGAACCCCTGCACCTTGACATCTTGTAACATTTATTGGAATGCCAGGACCCTTGGCATCTATTAACAGTTGATGGAAACCCAGCACCTCGATATCTAGTAACAGTTGATGGAACCCCAACACCACTGGCACATAGTAACACTTGGAAGCTGAGCACTCTGGCATCAGGTCACATTTGATGGAACGCCACCACCCTTGGCGCCTAGTAATATTTGATGGAACCCCATCACCTCAGCATCTAGTAACAGTTTATGGAACCCCAGCACCTCGACATCTAGTAACAGTTGATGGAACCCAAACACCCTTGGCATCTAGTAACAATTGATGGAACCAGAGCACCTCGGTCCCTAGTAATATTTGATTGAACGCCAGCACCCTTGGCACTTAGTAACAGTTGATGGAACTCTAGCACCACAACATCAAATAATATCTGATGGAAACACAGCACCCTTGACATTTAGTAACATTTCATGGAATCACAACACCCTAGGGACCTAGTAACAGTTGATGGAACCAGAGCACCTCAGCATTTAGTAACCTTTGATGGAACCTGTTCTGGTTTGTTTCTTCATTGCGGTGACAAAATACTCTGACCACTACCAACTTGTGGAGGAAAGGGTTTATTTATCTTACATATCCTAGGTCACAGTTCATCCGGGAGCCCAAGGTAGGCACTCAAGGCAGGAACCTGGAGGCAGGAGCTGGAGCACAGGCCATGTAGGAACACTCCTTACTGGCTTGCTCCCCTGGCCCCTGCTCATCCTGCTTTCTTATGCAACACAGGCCCACCTGCCCAGGGGTGGCACCACACACAGTGGGCTGGGCCATCCCACATCACTTATCATTAAGATGCCCCTCAGACATGGCCACAGGCCAGTCCAATAGAGGCAATTCCCCAATTGAGGCTCCCTCAACCGAGGTGTGTCAAGTTGACACTAAAGCTATCCAGCACAGAACCCCACTACCCTTGGCATCTATTAATAATTGATGGAAGCCCATCACCCTTGGCACCTATTAACATTTGATGGAATCCAAAAAATCTTGGTATCTAGTAACAGTTGGAACTCCAACATTCTTGGCACCTAAGAGAATTTGACAGAGAAGTAGAGGTCTTGGCACCTAGTAACAGTTGATAAAACCTAACACCGTTGGCACCAAGTAATATTTCATGGAAGGTCAACACCTTTGGCACCTAGTAACATTTGATGAACTCCAGCACCCTTGGCACCTAGTAATATTTGATGGAATCCCAACACCCTTGGTTCTTAGTTGATAAAACCCCAGCACCCTTGGCACCTAGGAATATTTGATGGAATCCCAACACCCTTGGCACTTAGTAACAGTTGATAAAAGCCCAGCATTCTTAGCACCTAGTAACGTTTGATGGAACCCCAACACTCTTGGAACCTAGTAACAGTTGATGGAACCACATCACCTCAGCATCTAGTAACAGTTGATGGAAATCCAGCATATTTGGCACCTAGTAACAGTTGATGGAACCCCAGAACCCTTGGCACCTAGTAATATTTGATGGACCCCAGCACAGTCGGCACCTAGTAACATTTGATGGAATGCCAGCAACCTTGGTATTTCGTAATATTTGATGGAACACCAGCAACCTTTGGACCTAGTAAAAGTTGATGGATCCCTAGGACCCTTGGCACCTAGTAACATTTGATGGAACCCCAGAACCCTTGGCACCTAGTAATATTTGATGGAATGCCAAAACTCTTGGTTCCTAGTAACAGTTGATGGAACCACATCACCTCGGCATCTAGTAACAGTTGACAGAAACCCAGCATTTTTGGTATCTGGTAACATTTGATGGATGTCTAGCACCCTTGGAACCTAGTAACATTTGATGGAACCCCAGCATGCTTGGCATATAGTAGCATTTAATAGTACACCAAAAACATTTGGCACCTAGTAAAAGTTTATAGAACCCCTGCACCTTGACATCTAGTAACATTTAGTGGAATGCCTGCAACCTTGGCATCTTTTAACAGTTGATAGAAACCCAGCACCTCAACATCTAGTAATATTTGATGTAATATTTGGCACCTAGTAAAAGTTGATGGAACCCCAGTAACTTGGCAACTGATAACATTTGATGGAACCCCAACAACACTGGCATCTGGTAATAATTGATGGAACCCCAGCACCCTTGGCACCTAGTAACAGTTGATGGAACCCCTGCACCTTGACATCTAGTAACATTTAATGGAATGCCAGCACCCTTGGCATCTATTAAAAGTTGATGGAAACCCAGCACCTCGATATCTAGTAACAGTTGATTGAATCCCAACACACCTAGGAACATTTGATGGAACCCCAGCTTTGTTGGCACCTAGTAACATATGATGGAACTTCAGCATCCATGGCACCTAGTAACATTTGATGGAACCCCAACACCCGTGGCACTTAGTAACAGTTGATGGAACCTCAGCACCCTGGCAACAGGTAACATTTGATGGAACCTCAACAACATTGGCATCTGGGAATATTTGATGGAACCGCAACACCCTTGGCAGGTACCTAGCAACAGTTGATGGAACCCCAGCACCTTGGATCCTTGTAACACATGATGGAAACACATTACCTCAGCATCTAGTAAGAACTGATGGAACCCAGCACCTTTGCATCTAGTAACAGTTGATGGAACCCCCACCCTCGGCACCTCATAACAGTGGATGGAACCTCAAAACTGCAGCATCTAGTAACATTTTTTTGGAACCCCAGCACCCTTGGCACCTAGTAACAATTGTTTGAAGCCCAGCACCTTGACATTTAGTATCATTTGATGGAACAACAACCTTGGCACCTAGTAACATTTGATTGAACACCAAAATGCTTGGCACCTAGTAACAGTTCATGAAACCCCTGTACTTTGATATCTAATAACATTTAATGAAATGGCAGCACCCTTATCACCTAGTAACAGTTGACAGAAGCCCAGAACCTTGGCACCTAGTAACATTTGATAGAACCCCAGCATCCTTGGCACTAGTAACATTTTATGGAACACCAGCACCATTGGGACTTAGTAACATTTGATGGATCCCCAGCACCCTTGGCACCTAGTAATAGTTGATGGAACCCCAGCATCTCGGCACCTAGTATCATTTGACAGAACCCTAGCATCTTGGCATTTAGTAACATTTAATGGAATGAGAACACCCTTGGCACCTAGTAACAGTTGATGGAACCTGAGCACCCTGGCATCAGGTAACATTTGATGGAATGCCACCACTCTTAGCACCTAGTAACATTTGATGGAACCCAAAAAACTTTGGCGTCTGGTAATATTAGATGAAACCCCAACACCCTTGGCACCTAGCAACAGTTGATTGAACCCCAGCACACTCAGCACCTCTTAACAGTGGATGGAACCTCAACACGGCAGCATCTAGTAACATATCTTGGTACGCCAGCACCCTTGGCATCTAGTAAAAGTTCCTTGAACCCCAGCACATCAACATTTAGTAACATTTGATGGAACCCACACACCCTTGGCTCCTAATAACATTTGATGGAACCCCAGCATGCTTGGCACCTAGTAGCATTTAATGGAACACCAAAAACACTTGGCACCTAGTAACAGTTGATGGAACTCCTGCACCTTGACATCTAGTAACATTTAATGGAATGTTAGCACTCTTGGTAGCTAATAACAGTTGATGGAAACACAGCACCTCGACATCTAGTAACATTTGATGGAATCCCACACATTTGGCACATAGTAACAGTTGATGGAAGCCAGGACCTTGGCACCTAGTACCATTTGATGGAACCCCAACACCCTTGGCATCTTGTAACATGTGATGGAAACCCAGCACCTTGTCATCTAGTAACAATTGATGGAAACCAATACTCTTGGAATCTAGCAACAGTTGATGGAACCCCAGCACCTAGGCATCTAGTAACATATGATGAGACCCCACCACCCTTGGCACCTAGTAACAGTTGATGGAAACACAGTACCTTGGAATCTAGTAATATTTGATGGGGCCCAACACCCTTGGCACCTAGTAACATTTGATGGAACCCCTGCATCTATCTGATGGAACCCCAACACCCTTGGCACCTAGCAATAGTTCATGGATCCCCAGAACGTTGGCACCTAGTAACACTTGATGGAACCTCAGCACCTTTGGCACCTAGTGACAATTGATGGGACCACTGTAATTTATCATATAGTGACATTTATCAGAACTCCAGCACTCTTGCCACCTAGTAATATTTGATGGAATCCAAAAAAATCTTGACATCGGGTAACTTTTGATGGAACCCAACACCCTTGGCACCTACTAATATTTTATGGAACACTAGTATCCTTGGCACCTAGTAACATTTGATGGAACCCCAGAACACTTGGCACCTAGTAACATTTGGTGGAACCCCAACACAGTTGGCAGCTAATCACATTTGATGGAACACCAGCACACTGACTCCTAATAACAGTTGATGGAACCCCAGCAACCTTGACACCAGTAACATTTGATAGAACCCCAGCAGCTTTGGAATCTAGTAACTTCTGATAACTTCTGATGGAACTCCAACAGCGTTGGCACCTAGTAACATTTGATGGAACACGACCACCTTGGCATCTAGTTACATTTGATGGTATTCCAGTGTCATTGGCACCTATTAACATGTGATATGACCCTAGCACTTTGACACCTAGTAACAATTGATGGAACCCCAGAAACCATGGCACCTAATAACATTTGATGGAACCCAAACACCTTTGGCATCTAGTAATATTTCATGGAACCCAACACCCTTGGCATCTAGTAACAGCTGGTGGAACCACAGCACCCTTGGCCCTAGCAACTTCTAATGGAACCCCATCACCCTTGGCACCAAGTAACATTTGATTGAACCTGAACACTCTTGGTACCTATTAACATTTCATGGAATCCCAACACCCTGGGCACCTAGTAACAGTTTATGAAACCACAGCACCTTGGCATCTAGTAACATTTGATGGAATACCACCAGCCTTAGCATCTAGTAACAGTTGATGGAAACTGAGCACCTTGGCATCTAGTAACATTTGATGGAATCTGAACACCCCAGGAACCTAATAACAGTTGATGGAACCCCAGTACCTTGGCACCTAGTAACATTTGATGGAATCCCAACACTTTTGGCACCTATTAACATTTCATGGAACCCCAGCACCCTTGGCACTTAGTAACAGTTGTTGGACCCTCAGCACCTCGACATTTACTAACACTTGATGGGACCACAGCACCCTTGGTACCTAGTAACAGTTGATGGAAACCCAACACCATTGGCATCTGGTAACATTTGATGGAACCCTAACACCTTTGGCACCTAGCAACAGTTGATGGAAACCCAGCACACTGGCACCTAGTAACATATGATGGGACCCCACCACCCTTGACACCCAGTAATAGTTAATGGAACCCCAGTACCTTGGCACCTAGTAACATTTGATGGAAATCAACACCCTTAGCACCTAGTAACATTTGATGTAATGCAAACAGTGTTGGCATCTGGTAACATTTAATGGAACCCCAACACCCTTAGCACATAGCAACAGTTAATGGATCTAAAAACCTTAGCGCCTAGTAATAGTTGATGGAACCTTCGCACCTTTGGTACCTTGTAACTGTTGATGGGACCCCAGAAATTTGGCATATAGTAACATTTGTTGGAACACCAGCACCCTTGCCATCTAGTAACATTTGATGGAATTCAAACAACTTTCACATCTTGTGACATTCGATGGAACCCCAACATGATTGGCACCTTGTAACATTATATGGAACTCCAGTGCCCTTGGCACCTATTAACATGTGATATGACCTCAGCATCTTTGGCACCTAGTAATGTTTGATGGAGCTCTAACGCCTTTGGAACCCAGTAACAGTTGATGGAATGACACCACCTTTGGCACCTAGTAGCATTTGATGGAAATCCATGGCCCTTGGCACCCAGTAACAATTCATGGAACCCCAGCACCATTGGTACCTATTAACATTTCATGGAACCCAAACACCCTTGGCACCTTGTAACAGTTGATGGAACCCCAGCACCTTGGAACCTAGTAACATTTGGTGGAATCCCAACACCCCAGGAACCTAGTAACATTTGATGGAACCCCAGCATTGTTGGCAGCTAATCACATTTGATGGAACACCAGCACCCTTGACACCTAATAACATTTGATGGAAATCCTGTGTCCTTAGCACTTAGTAACAGTTGATGGAACCCCAGCACCTTGGCATGTAGTAACATATGATGGAAACCCAGTGCCCTTGGCACCTAGTAACACTTGATAAAACCACAGCACACTTGGCACCTAGTAACATTTGATGGAACCCCAACACTCTTGGAACCTAGTAACAGTTGATGGAACCACATCACCTTGGCATCTAGTAACATTTGATGGAACCCCAACACTCTTGGAACCTAGTAACAGTTGATGGAACCACATCACCTTGGCATCTAGTAACATTTGATGGAACCCCAGCAGCCTTGGCACCTAGTAACATTTGATGGAATGCCAACAATGTTGGCATCTGGTAACATTCGATGGAACCCCAACACCATTGGTACCTAGCAACAATTGATGGGTCCAAAGAACCTTGGCACCTAGTAACAATTGATGGAACCCTGGCACCTTTGGCACCTAGTAACAATTGATGGAACCCCAGCACCTTTGGCACCTAGTAACAATTAATGGAACCCCAGCACCTTTGGCACCTAGTAACAATTGATGGGACCCCAGCAATTTGGCATATAGTAACATTTGTGGGAATGCCAGCACCCTTACCACCTATTAACATTTGATGGAATTCAAACAACCTTCACATCTGGTAACATTTGCTGGAGCTCTAGTGGCCTTGGCACCTAGTAAGAGTTGATAAAACCCCTGTACCCATGGCACCTAGTAACATTTGATGGCACGCCAAAACCTTTGGCCCCTAGTAACAGTTGATGGAACCCCAGCACTGTTGGCACCTAGTAACATTGGATGCAATGGAATTGTTTGGAATGGAATCTCTTAACTATACCTAGATTCATTCAATTTTAAAAAATATTCTGACCACACCATCTGGACAATGAAGGTAAAAGAAATTAAACAACCTATTAATTTTACCAATTTATCATTAAATACTTTAATTCCACCCTCAGCTTGATGGGAATGCAAAAGTCTACGAAATAAAACCCTTGAGATTTTCACAGTATGGCTCAGGAAATATTATTGATGCCCAGGAATTGATAGGAGAATTTAGCCCTTAAAATTTATTTTTCCCAAGTTGCAAGAGAAATGAGAATGACGTTGGTTTAAACAGTTTTCTGGTTGTTTGTAAACATTTTCCCTCTTACCTTATGAAGGGCATAGCTCTCATTTTGTCAGTACTTTGACATATAAAAGAATTTCATGGCCTTATGTCCTCTTTTCCTACATCAAGATTGTATCCAAGCTGAAACTGTGAAACCAATTTAGTTGTGAGCCAGGACAGGAGGATTTCTTCAATGTTTATTAAGTTTTTGGTCAGCCAGAGTAAGGATTAAAGGGGTTAGCCTCCCAGGAATACCACATCCAGAGCAACTCTATGCCTCAGAAAGCTTGCTGAGGGTTCCAGGGATCTGGCCCTGGAATATTTCTAGACTGGAAGTATCTGTGTGCCCACAAATATAAATCACCTGCAGAGATGGACTCCTGTTTGGCCCATGCTCAGTCCCATTCATCACCAAGCAAGCCTGAAAATTGCTCCCCAGTCATTTTCACCCTGACCTAGAGGTGCCCCCTTTGCAGTGCAGTAGCAGAAAATGAACCTCCTCCATCCCTGGCATTTCCAAAATGTGTTTGCAAAATGATTTATAGGCATGCTGGCTGTTCAGTTAGTCCCACTACCATACCTAACCCAATGAAGACACTCCATTGCAAAAAGAGAACAAAAGTGAATGGGACTCCAGAGTTTATGAAGGAGAGAAAGCTGGATTCCTTTTGTCTTTTTTTTATTAATGAAAGTCAAAGCAGATGACAGCTTTCATAAGATGAAATTATGAATTGCAGTGTGTGCTGAGTGTGTTTGCTCACCCTTATACACACAATGGTCCTCAGGATTAAGGATATAAAAAAGTGACATGATGAAGTTGTTTAAGATGTGAATCCTGAGCCTCATTCCTAAGAACCTGATACTGCACAAATATGGTGGTACCCACATATTAGCATTGATATTTAATACTGCAGGTAAGATTCTGATATAAGTGGTTTGGGACTGTACTTTGAGAACATAAGACATTTTCTAGGGAGGCTGATTTTTTGAATCTTAGCAAAGTGTATGGGACAGAACATTAATCAAAAGCCAGGAAAAGCTGAAGCTCAAATCCCAGTGCTAGATACCTTTGTGACTTTAAAATAATACCTTGGTCCCTTCAATAGCCCATTAAAATAATCACTTTTAAGGACCTTTTTGTTTGAAATACTTGTATACAACAATTCTTGCTTATGATCTACAATCTCTATTTCCTTCATTTCATCTCTCTTGTGTCTACTGTCCATGCATGCAGCCATCACCATCAAAGTTAATTTGAGGAAATTACTTAATCTTCCCAAGTCTCATTCATCCTTTGTGTTAAGGAAAGATTAACATCTCCATCTTTAATTTGTGGGGTTATAATCAAGCTAATATTGGGAAAATAGGATTTATAAAGCACAATGCAATTATAATGCCTCATGCCTTCCAAGCTAGAACCTGTAGCTATGGGTCATAGGACCATCAGTCTCATATCTTGATGAAAGTTGGATTCAGTTGAATTCAAACTAGATGAGAACTGAGAAAATGCAAGTAGACAAAATAGAAGCATTAAAGTTTTTTGGGGGTGTGGGTTAAAAGTAGAGAAACAGCACAGTCACCAAAGGACCACACTGAAGCAAAGTCAGGGAGGGGCTGCTAGGGTGAAGTATTTACAACATACTGATATATGGTAGGAAGGATCCAGTAGAAGTAAGATTGAGGAATGGAAGTGTAAGATTATAGAATGCTGTCCTTGAGTAGATGAGATGGGAGGATTCAGAGACTTGGAAGGGAACAGTAGCAGTTTATCTAATATAACAGAAAAAATATCACAAAGGCACATATGTAAGGGAGTGGAAAGATGGAAGGAGAGGTGGAGAGTGTGCAAGCTCTTTCTCATTGACTGTATCTGTCCAACAAATCAAGATAGTCACCTAATGTGACTAATGGGACATTTGAAGAGGAAGATTGGGAGGGTGTATTCACATAAAGACCGCATTAAGAATGCATCTAAGGTTTAAAGTCATAGGTTTCAAGTGAGGCAATTGAAGTCAGTTGTGTGTTTTTCTTCAGTGAAATTCAGCTGCTTGCATCAGATATAGAGGAAGAGCTACACTGGATTTGTCAGAATGGTTTTTTAACTTTTTTCTGATTTTCTTTGTTTCTGTTTTTTAACTTTATTGAAATTTTGAGAACTAATTGTGTGTGTGTGTGTGTGTGTGTGTGTGTATTTAAATTTATACCCCCAAGTACCCTTCAGTGTGAGTTCATCCACTGGACCCTGGTAAACCTATCAAGAGTCTCACCCTTAAATAGGACTGCATGCTCCCTGCAGCTGGCATCAGTTGCCAATACTTCCTCAGTAGAGTTAGGGTTTCATACGCAGTTCCCCACATCTATGTTGGGATTGTGTCTGTCTTGAGCTTATGTGGGGTTTGTACATGCTATCATCATTGCTGTGATTTCATATGAGTAACTGATGAGCTGTTTGAAAAACTGATTCCTTGTGGTCATCCACCTCCTCTGGCTCTTACAGTCTTTCCACTCCCTCTTCTTCAATGATCCTTGAGCCTTGAGAGGCAGAAGTTTAATATAGAAATCCTATTCAGGAATAAGCAATCTGTAGCCACTTGTTCTCTGCATGTTGGCCAGTTGTGTGCTTTTGTTTTAACCATAATCTGCTGCATAAGGAAGCTTCTCTGCCGAGACTTGAGAGATATATTGACCTTATAACAGTAAGTCATTGGGAATCAGTTTAATTCTATAACTATTTAGCGCAGAATAATAGTATTAGGCTCTCCCCTATGACCTGTGACCTGTCTAGTCTCAAGTTTCTAGATCTGATATCAATGTCAGATATGAACTCCATTCTATAAAGCATATCTTAAATCCAATTAGAAAGTGTTTGGTTACTCCTATAATATTTGTGCCACTATTGCACCAGTAGGCATACGTTGTTGTAGGTGAAATCCAAAGGGAGGGAGGAAGTCAGGAAGAGATGGGGATCCCTGACAAGTAGAGGAGAAAGTGCTTTGTAGTGATAACAGTGTGACAGAGGGAAGACCTGACTCTCTGAGCCATGTGAGGCAACTGGAGAGTCCCTGGAGTGCAGCCAGCAGGAGACAGGCAAAACCCAAAGGAAGGGCGGGGTCAGGAAGAGGTGGGGAATCCCTGACGAGTGGCAATGACTATCTATTTTAAAATTAATTTTTAGCAAGTTTCCTTATGGCATTTTCATACATAGTTTTGGTTGCTCTCTCCCCAGCTCCATCATCCTTGAGCAATAAGGTCTTTTGATAAGTTTTAGTAGTTAACCAAGGTCAGGGGCAATGGCCAGTATTGTTTGAGGTTTGTGCTTCAAAGGAATTCTCGTGGGGTAGTGACAGTCAGGATGGCAGACAGACAGTTGTCCTCATAAGTCCAGGGACAACTCCAGTCTCACTAACATACAGATGATTCTATGTGGAAATGGCAACTTTTATTTTTCTTGAAAAAATATCATAAGTTCCAACGACAGAGACCCTGTTTCCTCAGGCTAACAGATTGTGAGAGCTGAATCTGGCCACCCCTTTGGATGAGTCACAGGCCTTCATGTTCCACAGTCCCTGCTCCATCTTGTCTTTTCCTTAGAGTAGTGATCCTGTTGTAGTTCTCACTTTGTCTCACTGGTTGCAACTTCTAAAAATAGACCTAATCTATAAGTAAATGTTTTATTATATTTTTTGTTTCCATCTGTCTAACTCTGTTGGGCATAGATCCCTGCCCCAAATTTTTCTGATGAACTTATCACAATTAAAATGTTAATTATTTTTCCATAGACCAAAAATTAAAGACTCTTGGAGCTGGAGAGATGGATCAGCAGTTATGAGTACTGACTGCTCTTGCAGAGGACCCAGCTTTGATTCCCTACATTCACATGGTGGCTATGAACCATCCTTAACTCCAGTTCCAGGGGAATCC
>NW_008340113.1:4970002-4974376 GCF_000622305.1 Nannospalax galili | reverse complement strand
TATTAAAACCTTCGGCCACTGCTGTCTGTTGTCGACAGCCCCTTCCTTCAGTGGAAAGCAAACACAAAGGACAAGCAAAGCCCAGGCTTGCCCTTCATAAATACGGTCTACATAGCATCCCCTACAACTTGGAGCTAGAGCATTATTTCAGTGAAGCCTGTTATTGTTCATTAGCACAAAGAGTATGTAATAAATATAATGAAAGACTGCTGGCTTTACTCTGTCTTTGTCATCGAAAGCAGTTCCAGGAATAACTGCAGGGATTTGTCTCCAAATGACTTATTTGCTTCCTCCCTAATAAATAACATGTAATTAGGGAAATATATTGTTTCCTAGTTATGTTAGCCATGTAGTGAAGGAGAAACAAATGCACAATTTTAGATATGAAAGAATAGTAGGTAATTTTTATATTATCCCTTAAAGTATTTAGACTCATTATGCATAAGTTAAACTGCTGGGAGGTCTAAGTACAAAGCAAGAGCCCAGCTTCCACATTTAATGAATTTTTTTATTGCGCAGGGCATGAATTACTACTCTGATACTATAAAACTGCAGCGAATGTTCTGCATCTCAGATGAGATTCTCTTTGAGGAATGCACTCATCAGTGAACTGTCAGCAATGGGATAGACTAATCTGATTTAGAAAGGATTAGGTTGGGAACTGTGCCTCTGAATGTCAAGGTAGCTACATCTCTACAGAGGAATGGAATGTTTAACTCTTCGTATTCAGGGCCACAAGTGTTAAGAGAGCCTTGTGAGACACAAGGGCACATCCATTACTGAGCATCGAGACAGAAACAAATTATACCAATGGCCTCCTTAAGTCCCTTGAGAGAAATCCATCTTCAGTCCTTGATACTAGGGAGCTACTACCAACTTTGCCCTGGAATTCTGAACAGTTTTCAGAGAGACAGCAGGGGTGGGGGCGATCTAGAAATTGTTAGAGAAAAAGTACTGCCAAGCATCTAATCTGTTTTGTAACACTCCACAAATCACTGAAAGAGCAGGAGGAGAGTTAGAGTTGAATGTGCTGAATGGCTGGACAGGGCAGGGAGGAACGAGGCCCACATCTTGGGACTGTGTGGAGTTCTGGGGAGACGATGACACTGCAGATTCTCCACTTTAGGGTTAGTTACTATTGAAAATTAGATTACCTGTTAATAAAACACAAGTTGGTTAAGTGTAGTTTTATTGTCTCTATGAACAGAAAGCATGGCGGGGCATAGAGTCCTCGTTATTCAAATTTTCCTCAACATTCTCCAGAAACCTACATCCTTTTCTGTCAGTTCACACCACCCAGTAGGCTCTCCATGCATGCATTTGGCATGTAGTAAATGTGATATTACTTAGAAAAAACTATTAGGAGCTCCTTCATGGATTCAGTGTGAACACTGGGGCATGGCCTTCTGGGTCACGGCTTGTATCAGGACAAGTGAGCATTGATAAAGTTGGTTATGCTGGATAGCTTTAGGGTCAACTTGACACACCTGGGTTAAAGGAGCCTCAATTGGGAATTTCCTCCATTGGACTGGCATGTGGTCATGTCTGTGGGGCATTTTCTTGATTGTTGAGTTATGTGGGAGGGCCCAGCCCACTGTGGGTGGTGCCACCCCTGGGCAGATGGGCCTGTGTGGCATAAGAAAGCAGGCTGAGTAGGGGCCAGGGGAGCAAGCCAGTAAGCAGCATTCCTCTATGGCCTGTGCTCCAGCTCCTGCCTCCAGGTTCCTGCCCTCAGTTCCTACCTTGGGCTCCCTGATGAACTGTCACCTGGGAGATGTAAGACAAATAAACCGTTTCCTCCCCAAGTTGGTAGTAGTCAGAGTGTTTTGTTATAGCAATGGAGAAACAAACTAAGACATCTGGAGTGATTTGTACCCGACTTTGATCCAAATTCTTCATACCTTTTGAGTCTAAAACCTCCCATCAGCCCCGGATGCTCTGGCCAACCCACTTGCAACTGAGGAGATGAGGGGCAGGAAAACCGAATTCTGGTTTTTATCCTGTCTGAGAAAGTCAAGAACAGAATTTGAACTTGGCATTCTGGCAAGAAAGACCATGATTTTAAGCATCTCTTATATCTACTTGCAGGTAACTATCACCTACTTTCTCAGATCAAAATTACTGTCTGGCAGTAACCCAGCATAGAACTGGGAAAATGAACAGCAGACTCCAATCTTATCTAAAGGAATATTGGCACCTGATTGCTGCTAGATGAAGAAGAGCTGATCTTCCTGAAACAAGGGACTCTACAAAGGCTGACTAGACACAGCAGATGGACTTGCACTGGGAACGGCTGGGGGCACTGACAATATGGTGCGCAGTAACAGGGTTGACAGAATATATGGGCTCCAGTGGGGCTGGGGGAGGCTATGGGAGAGTGCCATTGAGGATGCGGGTAGAGTTAGTGGGGCAGTTCATCCCCAGACAAGACGCCTTGGAGATCAGTTTGAGATAAACATGTTTAGGTTTGAAATGGGGCCAGGGGAGGGAGGCAGCAACCCCGCTTCCATACCAGCTTCTCGTTGAGCTAAAACAGCACACGACCTTTACCAACATAGTGTACATGGATCTGAAGTCTTTAAAAATAAAAATTTCACCACAAAAAAGATGAATAATATTTTGGGGGATGTTCTGTATGAAATACACAAAAAATCTATAAAAAGTAGAGGGGAAATATTACTCTCTGGGAAGTGTTGAACTCTAATGCTGTCCACATGGGAAAACAAAAGGCAGTAGGTACCTTACTGATTCTTGAAAATTCAAATTTGAGACAGAGAGTTTCAGCTTATCTCTATTTGGAAATGTAGAATCATAGACTAAAGATATAAAAGATGGGTCATTTGGAGAGTGAAATTTTAGGCTTCAAATGTTTCATGTCAGTAATATGTATAGAAGAATTAATTTCAGTAAGAGATCATCGGAGAGCAGATGAGGAGGTAAAGAAAACTTTCTCTCTAATCCCAAGTGGAGTTACACCCCAAGAACTGGACAGAGTTATGAAAATAGGCTCAGGTAAGATGCTGAAACAGCAGTCAGTTTTCTAAGCAAGTAAATTGGAAAACATAAAAAGGCATGTTGGAACACCTCCTTTAATAATACATGCAGGAAGAGTAATTTCTATTAATTAGAGTGTACATTATTAATAAAGTATTTAGAACTCTTACCTTAATTTAGATGTTATGAGGAAATTAAAGTGCCTCTAATTCTGCCCCAAAGGTTGATGGCTGAATATTGAAGATAGCAAGCCTAAATTGCAAGCCGCAAATGCAAAACCCAGGGTAAGAGAAAAGTCACTGTGGCTCCTAAAGAGACACCGGACTCCAAGCAGTGCAGGTCCCATTTCTACATCATCCGACGTGTGCCAGCCCTGTGGCCCTCCCTAGAAAGTCATCTAGCACTTCCACTAAGTGATTACCTGCAACATGGCCCCCCTCACCTTAGCTCTTCCCATATGGAGAAGCCTTTCTGACAGGACTTGTCTGTACACAAGCAGATTTGCAGTGCTCCATGGGATCTACAGTCTCTTTCTCACCCATGCCTAGAGTTTCTCTTCTGAACTTTTTCTGGTTCCCCCAACCTCCCCTCATTCCAGCCTTTCTACCTGCCATTCAGATTAAGGTTCCTAAGGTGCTACAATCTGACACTGAAAGAGCTCACATCCCCTTTGGTCCACTGTCTGGAAGTGATGTTCTGCACGTACCTTCAGGTTTACTTATGCCTGTTCTGCTCTACAACTACCACCCTGGGCACACCATTCCCCAAGGTCTCGTCCAGATGCATTTCACCTTCCTGTCATCCATGGACCATGTCCAGTTCAGTTCTCTCTTTGCTGTAAGGTGAAACTGGCTTCTTCTAACCTGCCATTATATGTATTGTCTAGATAGGTTTTTTGATTAATAATGCACATCATCATCTATTATAGCTATGGTCACTGTCATTGTTACTGTGTGCCAGGGACAATTTTTAGTATCAGACTTGTATAGTTTATTGAAACCCTCACACAACCCTTGTGATAGTAATCATTATTACCCACCTCCCAATTCTACAGACAAGAAGACTATGGCACACAGAGGTTCGATAACTTGGCTGAAGTCACAGAACTGGTCTGAGCAGGACTGCAATGCAAACACCACCAGTCTGAGCAGGATTTCACTCACCCTTGTAAAAGCCCCTTCTCTGGCGATCTTGATTTTGCGTTATTAAGAGTGGTCTCACTTCACTTTCACAGACTCATGTTTTGGAATTTTTTTAGGGCATTTTGTGTGTGTGTCAGAGGAAGATGTAAACTTCCTGTAGTCTTCATCCTTTACTGTACTTCACATACTTGGCCCTCAGGGAGTTGGAGATGTTGTTATTACTATTCTGTTCATTGCC
>NW_008340113.1:4958451-4969865 GCF_000622305.1 Nannospalax galili | reverse complement strand
TTTGCACAAACAAGCAGAGATGCTTCGAGCACTGAGAGCAAGTCACCAACATCCCACAATCTACTTGCTGCTGCCTCTGCCTGGTGGCATATTATTTTTGATTAACTGTACAGTTACTAATAGAAAACATGAATGGGTATAAATATTAATGTATGATGAATAATTGTTGGCAGAGCTTTCATGGCTTCCCTTCTGCATGTCTATGTTTATGCATATGGAAAGCCTTTTGAAGATCATGGGGACCAAGTGATCCCAAGTCTCATGGGAAGGCAGAAATCAAATCAGTCTATACTAGACTTCAGTTGGAGTCATTCTTCCATTTAAGAATTCTCCGCATCTCATTCTCTGTATGGTGCAACAGTCAATTCAGGTCTGTAGACTGTGAGAATTCTCCAGGCAACTTGTGCTTTTGTCCCATGTCTGGCTCTGAGCACTTTCATTGGCTGACTTCAGGACTTTTGTTCAGTCTAAGTTGTGCAATTTTTGCTTCGCACTGCATTTTCACTAGGCCTGAGACTGATCATGGTTCACAACCCTCACTCCCTTGCCAACTCTGTCTCTAGGATTTATGTCCTCTCCACCCTGATACAGATGCAAAAGCTTTTTTGGAAACACCAAATATATTACCTTCCCAGGGTCCTTTCAACTGCTGTTTGTCTTTCCCCAAAGGGAAGTGGCCTTGCCCCTCCCTAATCATCACGTGGGTGTGTCTTCCTGACTCTGCCTCTCCACATAGGATCCTAGAGCTAGGCTTAGTATCACTAGGTATGAAGTAAAATAATACAAATGAGTTCAAGGTTGAAAAAATAGAAATTCTTTAAAAACCATAACTCCGGACCTCCCCGCAGCTTCACCTTGCTGCCTCCCCGTGCTCTGCAGTTCTCAGAGATTGCTGCCTCTGCCTTCTCCATTGCGATTTCTATCCCTCCCACACATCCGCCCTCTTAAACACTGTTTCATTTATATCAGTTACTATTTGAAAAACCTTGGAGAAGACATTATCGCCTTTTTACAAAATGGAGATAAATAGTACCACCATGAGAGTGTCACTGTGAACACGAAACTGAGACACAGAATGTTCTTACACCAAGCCTGGATCGAAGTAATTGTTCAGCAAATAGAGGATAAGCAAAACAAGCTCCTCTGATTTCTTTTTCATGCACAACAATCCAAATATTTTCAGACCCCAGCTCAGTTCTAGTCACTTTAGATTATCTAAACCCCTTCAAGACAAAGGTCAGAGTGAGAAGGTCCTGTCCCATTGTTTACCTCAAACCCAGCTCCTTAAAAGGTGCACATGGTAGAGAAAGTGGCAATTTCCCAGTCACACAATTTATCATGATAAAGTACTGCTGTCATGAGAACGAAGACACAAGGAACAATGGAAGAGGTACAAAGACGTAGTCCACAATAGAGGTTGGTGGGCTCTTCTAATGAACATAGGGGACATTTCCAGGCCACAGAAGCACAGTGCATGATGACTGAGACGTGAGGCAGGGTGCATTCCAAACTGAAAATGGAGCTCAGCTAGTGCCATCAGGTCAGAGCCAGAGCTGGGCCAAAAGCAACAGATGATGATCTGGGACCAAAGCTTGGAGCTTTGCGATATACATGGAGAATTTTAAGACAAGTGGGAGAAGCCATTGGATTCACTAGGTTTGCTATCAACCAATATTGAACTTGCTGTCCTGAAAAAATTCACTACGAGTTCAGAACAGGGAAAAATCAGACCCATGTGGTAAGTTGAGTGGCAAACACATGTGCTAAGAGGCTATCAAGGTTTCTGGACAAGAGGGGAGAAAAGAGAACGTGTCACTGGAGAAGAATGAAAAGCACGGGCCCCAACAAACCAGCACACCCACCAGGGAATTTCCCCATGCGCTAAAGGAGTCTTCATCTGATACCTAATTGCTAGAGCCAAAGGTACTTCTCTCTCTGTCTCTGTCTCTCTTCTCTCCTCTCTCCTTTCTCTTCTTTCTCTGCATGTCTCTCTCTTTCATTCCTTCCTTCTTTCCTTCCTTTCCTTTTTAAAACATGGTCCCACTAAGTAGCCCAGACTGACCTCAAAAATCAGTCCTTCTGCCTCTGCCTCCACATGCTGAGCTTAGGATCTTGTGTCACCATATCTCTCTCAATGTTAGGCCAAGGTCCTAAACAAATATTTCAGAACTAATACAAATGAACCAATAATTTGTGTTATAGTCAGTTAATGTTTATTAAATCTAATTTATTTTGGTTATAGGACTTTGTCTCCTAGAATCCTCTTGTGTCTATGGAATTGGAATTCTATGTGCTCAGGTCCCTAGCCCTCCCAGTGGGTGCTGTTCAGAATTCATGTCTTTTGTAGCCATGCCCTGTTGCTGTAAAAGATGATCTGCCCCCTCTTGAAATGTCCTGCTTTTAATCAAAATGCATGGGGACCAGGCAGGGTTCAGCATGCCTGGCCAAGAGCTCTAAGTCTGAGCCTTTGAAAAGCAGCAAATGGTGGTTACCAGGCAGAAGACCTGCCTATTCATTCTGATCCTCCCTGATTTACTTCATGGCCTTGGACAAGTCCCAGCATCCTCAGAATAGTGATGTGAAGAGGAGAGCTGGCCACCTGTAAGCCTAACCATGCTTCCGATAAAACAGGAGCCTCCTGGGGCTTCCACCCAGTCATTAATGGTAGAGAGCCCATCTGGCAGGAAAGAAAGGGTCTGAATACTGTACATTTGGCCTTACTCTTCCCGTGTTACCAGTACTTCAGTTCGAAGCTTGGACAGATTTTCTGACTCCTCAAAATGGTTTTGGTGCACTGGTGCTTATTTAAATTCCAAAACATTAAAGGAAAAAACAAAGTTTTTCAACTTTGATGCCTGTCATTGGGCCTACTTCATAGTGGCATATCGCATGTCTTCCTACCCATGCATCTCTTGATCCCTGTGCAATGTGACTCAGAAAATATTTAAGAATAGCAATATGCTATCTTTGAATAGCATCTGAGTTTTTTAACTTTTCACCTCATCTTACTTAACTCCCTTAACAACTTCTAAATTATATAACTCACTTTTGAGAGCTGAGAAAACTAAGGTACGACAATGTAGGTGATTTATGCAAAAATACAAAGGTAGAATCTTACGTTGGGTCATTGTGTTGAAAACTCATTCCGTCTTACAAAAGATTAGCAGTAAGTTACAGAAAATTTAATCTTATAGTAATATTGGATACTATTTTAATATTATCATAAAAATAATATATAAACAGCAAAACTGTCAGAACCACTGTAAATTACCATCAGAATACAGTGTCAAGGTTAGTGGTAAGGAAAAAGGAGAATACAGTTACATGACAGTAAATGTCGTGAGGAAAAGGTGGAACTCCTGTCAGGTTCTTTGTGTCCAGAGCTCCAGCATAATTAAGACCAGCAAGATGAACACATCTCTATTCAAACTGTCTAATGAGGGTGCATGTGACTGGATTGCCCAGATCCTCCAGTTCTTGGGGTGTTGAGCTGTTCTTATTTCTCCCAGTAATTAGAATCCAATTTTTGTTCCTTTAGCTCCTGATGGGCTATCAATTTTATCACTGAATCCCCTGTTGCTTTCCGGAACCTCTCGCCTCTTTCGGATATTAGAATAGTCCTATTCTGATTCTTTAGTATTCAGTCCCCCTCTAAATCTCACATTTGAGTCATGCCACATTCTCCTCCTCCACCATCCTGAGCAGACTGGATGGAGGCCTTTCAGGACCAGACAGACTAGGGGTTGTCTCATACCTCCCTGGCCCCTCCTCACTAAGCCTGCCAGGCTTCTCAAAGTTCCACCTTGATTGTCCTCAGGACTGCTCCCTTGGCCTTGATTGCCTCTGCTTCTCTATCACACTCTGACCTGCCAGCCTCTTCTGTTTGCAAGGGGTTGAACGTCCATATCAAACCTGAGATTCACTTCCTTACTCTCTGAAGGGCCTTTGATGACTTCCCACTGTACAAGCCCCTGGTGTAGGTCTGCAATGTCAATGGTGACTTAGTTCTCTTGTCTCTTGCAAACTGCAAAAATGTCCCATCCTATAAAGTCCATTCAATAATGAATCCCTTGATGGATTAGTCCGTTGGTTAAGTCAGCACTCTCATGCTTCACTTCCCAAAGATCTTACCTCCGAAGGCTACATTGGAATACCAGCCTTCAGTACAGGCCTTGTTGGGGAACCCTTTATAACCAAACAGTAACCAAAGTGAAAGGGAAAGCCCTCTAAAGCAGATATCCAAAGGAACCGACTGAGCTGGTGTCAGAGGCTGGGGTACTGAGGAAAGTCCTCGGAAAGAAGGAATGTCGAGGATTTCCTATCTGTGATAGTGTCTGTAGCTGTGACATCTCTAGCATTTGTATCTCCTTTACTCAGGACTTCCCCAACCATGTTTCTCACCTTGTACCCTTTGGAACAATATTTTTCTTGATGTCTTAGCAGGTTATGTTGTGAAATAAGCCTTCAACCATCACACACTTTTATTTAAAATAAGTAAAAACAATTGGATTCTCAGAAAATGAGAGCTTGGGAGGTATGCCCTCCCCCTCACACAACTGGCACCATTTAGAACAGTTAAGTGGTGCTGTACTGTGTGGCTGGGTATTTCAAGTGGGGCCTTCCTGTCCTCTGTTCTTAGAATGAAGCTGGCAGAAATTAGGAATGCGATAGAAGTCACTTCTCCTGTTTCCCTCTTCTTGGTCTCCATCTACGGTCTTCCCATTGGCTAAAACTAACTAAGTTAGGTGAAAAGTGAATCTAGAATATTTAATTTGCAGGGACCAACTACAGCAGTACTAAGCATAGCATAAAACAAGGGGCTTGGAGCTGAGTAGGTAGGAAAACAGCACACAGAAAGGGAGTGGAGAAGAGGTCATGCAGGGACTAGAGAAAGAAGCTTGGGAGAAGAACGTAAAGATGAGTCAAGCAAGTACATTCCCATGTGGCTAGAGCACAGAGTTCCAGTGGAAATAGGAAAGCATATAATAAACTTGTATGATGGGGAAGAGAGATCTGAGGTCATCCTGTAGAGTCTTGAATGCCATACTAAAAAGTGTTAATTCTTTACTTATGGGAGAAAATGTTTTAGCTAAAGAGTGCTCAGACCACACTCAAATATGACAGCTGTGTGGATGCTCCAGCTAAGCAAGGTCTCCTGGCTTGCAGTTTCTAGAGTGTTTCATTCACTTTGGCTGTCAGAACATTGAGACTGGCGATGTCGGGTGGATGGCGAGGAGTGAGGTGATGTGTGATCCACACATGCCTTACACACAGGATGCTGAACAGGGAATTGTCAGAGCATTACAAAGAAACCCAGGCTTACTTTGTAGTGATAAATGTGGCACAAGTATAGAAAACAAGTAGTACCCTGAAGGACTTGGATCATATTTATAGGGTGTCGGGAAAAATTAAAGAATCAAGATGTTTTAAATAAGTGCTATCTGCATAGAAAATGTTACCCACAAAAAATAGTTACGTATTTCCATATCTCTAGAAATATCTTACTGAAGTGAAGTAATACTTTATTGAAAAAATAAACAATAAATTACTCAGAAAATCAGATTATTTATTTCTTGTACCCATTGTCAAACATTTAAAATATTTTCCTTTTAATTAAGCACACATGAATGTAGACATGATTTCATCTCTGCCCTCCCCCCCCCCCCCCCCCTCCTCCTCCTGCGCTTGTGTAGATGTGAACGTCATTAGGTTTTTTTTTTTTCTGTTGTATGTACACATGAAAAAAATTAAACCGTGACTCCTTTAACTAAAACTATTGGACTTCCTGGGTCTTCATGGCTGCAATCACTGGAATTTCTCCTGCTTTGAATGTGACAATTTTCTATTGAAGGAGCAGGTAAAGTAGGAGAGGGATATATAATGTTAAATGAGCAAAGAAAATTTACTAGATCAAAGAGCATTTTTCTGGATGGGAGGCCTCCTTTATGCCCATTTACCACTTGTCCAAGTAATTTTTGTCTTTGGACTGAACATATATAATCAAGGAAGCTGGATCCTTTAATCAACCATACTCACAATAGGGCAACCAATGATGCAGCGAAACGGTAAGACTTTGACCCTTTACTAGCTGGCGTCCAGAAAGGAAGACTCAGGTGTCCTGCTGAAAGATGTATACCATTTATTGTGTGGACTGGTTGTACTGTCAGTGAGAGGACCCTGGAGAGCACTAGCCCAAGACTGAAGGTCTGTGCCAATTTACAGCAACACAAATGCACCAAACAGGAAGAAGATGGCTCCTAATCAGTTCCATTTTCTTACATTACCCCGAAGGACAGAGATCTGGATGAAACAGTAGCAGATGACACCTTTAGAGGGTCCAAATGCATGACAGGAATAGCTTTAAAACAGCCCAATCGTTTTCTTATATGTGGGTGAACTAATCTTGCCCATGAATAAGAAGTGAGGGCAAGAAGTCCTGCCTTTGGGTGGTATCTGTTCCTCAGTGAGAAAACGGTACACAAATTCTGTTTGCCTGTCAGAGGTTCTTGTGCAGGCTGTCACAACAGAAATGGAGAACAAGTAATATAAGATAAATTGAACTGGAAGACCCCATGACAAGCACATCAACCCTGGTGTGTTTGTTTGTAATGCCTTATAATGAATCCATTAGTCTCCTTTCCTCAACATTGTATATTGTGAGAATAACTTTTTTAAAATTAAACTTAATCTCTGATTATACCAGGTGGAATGGACTCTTTGATTAACTAATGAGTCTTTTGTGTACATGCATGGAGTTAGTTTGTATAGGATTAAAACAACCAACTCATTCCAGAAATAATGAGCAAGAATGTAGCCAAGGCCCTACTAGTTAGACTTTGCCAGAGCTCATCCCATTTTTCAATTTACCAAATTGCTTCTAAGTATCTAATAAATTCCAGGAACTAGACACTGGATATCAGAAATATAAGATTTAATATGCTTTTATTCCTGTCCTTAAGGATAATTTATTTAAAGCAGTAAAAGAAAAGATAATTAATAGCTTCAGCCTGTAGGATCTAAAAATCCCTCTTTAATCCTGGTGTAGACACTTGCCTTGCTGAGGTATGAATCTACTGGAGCTAGAGGCTCAGACAGCATCCCTTCTAAGTAACCATCACTGATCACATTTTTGACCCATAGGGTAAATGTAAAGCTAAAGGAGGGCACACGGAACTCAACACCAGAGCAGCATGCAGTCAGTATCCCACAAATGTTCACTTTTTTTGGCTGTTAATATAGCTTGTTATGGGAACACAAATGAAGAAGGCCTAAAGGCTTCTTCTGTGAGGAAAGTTTAAGGAAGGAGGTACAATAGTTGAGCTATTTTCAAATGTATGTAAGACTTGCCCGCCTAGACATCATGGTCTTAAGAGCCTGAGTATGTCAACTCAACTAATTCAGCCAAACAGTCTTTTGTGGCTAGAGCATAGAGGTCAGAGATCAAAATCAAAGTTAGACTTCCCGTGTCTAATGTAGAAATATCATTTTACACAATGGGACATTATTATCTCAAGACCCAGGTTCTATTCCCAAGCTCTGCTGAATTCACAGTGAGGACTAGGACTGTTTGAGGGTTAGTAAGGATAGGCTGTGTCTATGAAGACTTTAGAACACCAAAAGCAGCTAATAATCATAAGTATTATCTTTCTGTAATATGTGAGCATTGCCAACTTATCATGTATTCTATATTTACTTAAAACTATGATGGCAGAAAAATTTCAACCTAAAACATAGTTTTCAATGTATCCAACAAGTATTTCCTGAAATGATATTATGCATATGGAGCTATGCCAAGTCTTATAGATGTAAAATAAAAAGAACATAATTCAAGACTTGGAATTTTATTTTAGAAGGAAAAGTTTATGACTCGACTTAGTACCCTCTCAAGTCGGGTACTATGTACAGTACAGCCCGTTCCATTACACTCTATAAAGACACAAGTAGGGGAGTTTGGGCAATCTTCTAAGTATGCATAAAGGCAATGAAAGAAACTGATCAAAGAAATACCTGACATATTTAGTAACACAAGAACAGAAACCCTGTACTGAGTAATGGAAAAAAGATCTTTAAAAAGCTACACAGTACAAATAGAGTTTAAAAGTTAATAACTATGATCAATGTCTCATACATTTCCATGTGAGACACACTTTCACCTATAGTCAAAAGATAGAAAACACCAAATCTTCAAAAATACTATGAGAAAGATCCACCTCACTAGTAACCAAATCAATGCAAATTAAAATGAAATATTATTTTTGTCTATCAAATTAGCCAAAGGACATAAAGGATGGTCCAATATCCAGCACAGGATGTGGTGGTAGGGATGTTTTCATTCATTGCTCACTGCCAGTAAACTGGACTGACCTTCCTGAAAAGTAATTTGGCAAAGCACGCTGAGAGCCCCCAATGGACCCTGCTCTTCAGTGCTAACAATTTACTGTTAAGGTATATCCTAAGAACTTGTTGAGAAATTTGAGTAGTGACGTATATGCCAACAACCCCCTAAGTTTCTTAATAGTAAAACTTTAAAAAAAAAAGAAAAATAGTCATATTGTTAAGAATGGGAAAAATCACAATAGCACTAATACCCCAGTGGGAAAATAATTAGATAATTGTTTAGATCTAGTGCTTTACTACAATATTCTCCCTGAAAATCTTTGGGAAAAGTAGTGTTTTCAGGAGGCTCATGATACAGTATTTCAGGGGAAAGAAGTCACAAAACTGAGACAAGAAGAAATGTTTTTATTTTTCAGACAAAACAGGAATTTTTATGTTGAGACCCTAAAATAAAAGGCACACCTTTATTAATTAATTACAAACTTAGAAAAATTATTGTCTATGAAATTCAAATATAAACACCAAACATGTTTTAAGCAACAAATATATAAGGTAACTAAAAATTGTGTGTGTGTGTGTGTGTGTGTGTGTGTGTGTGTGTGTGTGTGTGTGTGTGTGTGTGTGTGTGTGTGTGTGTGTGTGTGTGTGTGCATGTGATACATGTGTGTGAGTACAGGTGTCCAAGTGTCTGTAGAACAGAAGTCAACTTTCAGTAGTGTTTTTCCTCCTTCCACCTTGATATCCCAGGAGTTGTACTCGGGTCACACAGGAAGTGTTTTCTCCACTAAGCATCTCAATGGCCCCGTATAGATGAACATCTAAAAAGTTAACAATTGTGGCATCCTCAAATATAAAGTATTGAGGGATCAATTATATAAAATGTGTGTAAGAAAAAATTACAAAACATATAATGAATGGATTAAAGAAGGCCTAAATAAAAGTAGCAATACATCTTATTTATAAGAGTAAGATTCTCTATTGTAGAGGCATTAGCATTTCCCAGATTAATTCATGACTTCAGTAAAATTTTCGCTAAAATTCAAGTCCAACAAGACTTGAACCGCCTCTATATGTTTTACGTGTGTGTGTGTGTGTGTGTGTGTGTGTGTGTGTGTGTGTGAAAATTCTTGAAGTAGAAAAACAGCTGGTGTGGTGGGAACCTCAGTGGTCTTGGGGCGGGCGACTATCCAGGAACAAACTGGGGAATTGAATTCACGTGCTATTCCTTACACGAAAATTAATGCCAAGCTGATAAATGCGAAATATGAATAGAAAACTCAAAATTTTATGGAAGAATTAAGTAAAACCACCTTTAAATTTTATTGCACTTATTTATTTTGTCTCTGTGCATGTTCAAGCACATATATGCCACAGAACACGTGGAGGTCAAAGGACAGCTTACATGAGTCAGTTTTCTCCTCTCGTGCATTCTAGGAGTGGTTCTAGCAACTGAACTCAAGTCATTAGACTTGGCAACAAGTGCCTTTAACTACTGAGCTATCTCACCAGCCCAAGTACATCTTTATGCTGTCTAGCATGAGAAAAATTCCCTAATAGTTAAAAATACAAGCCATAGCAGGAAGAAAAAAAAATTCTTTTTTAAAAAATAATTTGTTGAGGATTTCATACATGCATATGAGGTGTTTTGATCAAATCCATGCCCACTCCCTCCCCTCCAACTCCTCCCATATCTCCACATCACTTTTTTTCTGATAACTTCATGTACTCTTTCTTCTTCTTTTCTTTTTTATGGGGCTTTTTACTACTCTAACATCCCCCCCTCTGAAGAGGTACCCTAAAATCTTTTAGGGATTATATTACAGCTCCCAAATACTTTTGACATTTTTGGCCTTTTGAATGGAGTATGTTGCTAAGAGGCCCAAGGACATTGTGACCTTTAGCCAAGAAACTGGCTACTTTTCTTTGGGGCCTTTTTTACTCTAATTGCCTATTCCTACCTCTTATTCTTATCACACCATCCTCTGAAGGGATTACCCAGCTTGTGGATAAGGAATTGGGAAGAAGACCACTCTGGCTTCTTCCATGCTGAACAGGGATGCAGGGTGAGGCAATTGGGCTACTTCTTCAGTGGTTCTACATAAAAGACTCCCAAATTGCAGAACTAGAAAAAAGTCAGAACAGGGCAATTTTCAAATGTTCATATGAGAGTCCACTGGAATTTCTTGGCAAGGGCTTCCAAAACCATCCCTCTATTGGGTTCTTCCTCATTTTTCTTTTGTCTTTGAAGGCTGGACTCTGAGTGATGGATTCAGGATTTGCTTTCAGGTATTTTGTTAGCTGTTGGAGTGGTTAGAATTAGTGTCTGTTCCCTCTCAAAGACATCTAGATAGGGAGAGAAAATAAATTCAACTACCATTTTAGAACAGTAGCAGGTTGTCTCCCTTACATACAGGTGAGCACTACAGTATTGCAGACCAAGATTTGAAGTCTTATATCTGAGCAGCACTTTCTGATTAGGAACAAAATCATCAATGAGAAAAAAATTGTTTAAATAACTTTTTATATGGATCTAAGTCTTCTGGAAGTATAATCCCTTGAACTCTTAAAGAAATATACTGATGACTTTACCTTTTGGTTATACTTTCCTTTTGGGTGTTTAAGACCACACAGTTGGCCCAAATAAATCAATTTATTTTTACACTTAAGGTCATTTGAGGATCTGTTCCTCAGTGGACACATGGGCCTGGAAAGAGGCCCTGGCTCCTTTCTTTTACTAGTTCTGTCTATATGAAGATAAGCCAAAGGTCCTGCTCAATCATGTCTGGCTTCACTTGGAAGCATGGATGAGATGTTTCCTCTGAGTTGACCCCCCTCTTTGTAGACTGGACACTGGTCCAACTCCATCTTGTGGGGTCTCCATGACCTCCCTGAATGAGAGGACAGGTGACTCACCACAGTTACAGGACATTTTGAGAGATATTCCATAGCCCCCTGGAACTTAGTCAACCTTGGAGGGCAAGGGACAAAAACTGTCCTTTAAGTCCCTCTGACCAGATTAATACAGGCCTCTAAGTATGGCTGTTAAATATCCAAGGTTAGGTTAGTTCCACCAGATC
>NW_008340113.1:4956663-4958305 GCF_000622305.1 Nannospalax galili | reverse complement strand
TTTCTTTTTTTAATAATTATGAGACATAATAGCATTAACAAATAAATTTTCCATCTGTTGTGAGAATTCTTTTCCTGGGGATATTAAGCAATGCTTATTCCCTTTTAAGGTTCAAGTGTCAAGCCAATGGCTGCTTGAAGTTTTACTGGGAAACCAATGAATTCATTGAGCTTACTTACTGAGATAACTGATGGGTTGCTGAGATGTATATATGACCTGAGGGTATGCACACTGGAAAGCCTTTACCCAGCATGGGTCATGCCTTCTCTTCCTAGCTTTCTCCAGATTGTACACTTTAGCCCTCCCTAAATCCAGGAGGCCGTGTGTGATTAGGGCCAAATTACATAGAGGTGGCTAGGAAGAGTGGCTGGATATTCTGGTGAAGGTCCAATGACCCTGCTTGGCCTTCCTTTAAAGAATGAGAAAAGCCATCAACAAGCACAATTGTGACAATGTTTAATGATCAGGCACAGCTGAGGTCGTGATGATGGTAATTATTTCATGCAGAAGAGACTGCTGTACAGCATCATCTTATTAAAAGGGCCTGGAATTTAAAAGGATTTGGTGTTAGGCTCCACATACGAGGGAGAACATATGTCATTTGTTTTTCTGAGTCTGCGTTACTTCACTTAGTATAACAGTTTCTAGATCCATCCATTTACCTGCAAATTTCATTATTTCATCTTTCTTTACTGCTGAATAGAACTCCATTGTGTAAATATACCACATTTTTGTTAACCACTCATCAGTTGAGTGGCACTTAGGTTGCTTCCATCTCTTAGCTATTGTGAAAAGAGCAGCAATAAACATGGATGTACAAGTGTCTCTACAATATTATGAGTCCTTTGAATCTATGCCAAGGAGTGGTATAACCAGGTCATATGGTAGGTTCATTTTTAGTTTTTTAAGGGTTTGTCACACTGTTTTCCATAGGGGTTGCATGAGTTCGCAATCCCACCAGGAGTGAACGAACGTTCCCCTTTCTCCACATCCTGGTCAGCATTTGGTATCATTTGTTCTCTTGATCCTACCCAGTCTGATTGGGGTAAGGTGATACGTTAGGGTGGTTTTAATTTGCATTTTCCTAATTACTAACGATGTTGAACACTTTTTGAAATGTTTCTTAGCCATCTTTATTTCTTCCTTTGAGAACTGTTTAGATCTTTAGCCCATCTTTTAATTGTGTCATTTGGTTTCTCAATTCTTTTTTTTTATTTCTTTATATATTCCGGATGTTAAACCTCTGTCAGATGTGTTACTGGTGAAGGTTTTTTCCCATTCTGTGGGTTTTCACTTAATTTTTTGATTGTTTCTTTTGCTGTACAGAAGCTTTTTGGTTTAATGAGGTCCCACCTGTTGATTGCTGACCTTAAGTCCTGAGCAACTTTTGTCTGATTTAGAAAAACCTTTCCTACACCTATATCTTGTAAGTTGTTGCCAATATTTTCTTCTAATAGTTTTAGGGGTTCCAGTTTTATGTTGAGGCCTTTGATCCATTTGGAGTTGACTTTTGTGCAAGGTGAAGGATAAGGATCTAGGTTCGTTCTTCTACAGGAAGAAATCCAGTTTTGCCAGAACCATTTGTTGAAGATGCTTTCTTTCCTCATTGTGTGTTCTTCGCATGTTTGTAAAATATCTGGCG
>NW_008340113.1:4955959-4956556 GCF_000622305.1 Nannospalax galili | reverse complement strand
TATAGTAATCCCCCCAGCATTGCTCTTTGTGCTCAGGGTTGCTTTGGCTCTATGGGGTCTTTTGTACTTCCATATGAATTTAAGGATGGTTTTTTTAGAATTCTGTGAAGTATATTGTGGGGATTTTGATTGGGATTGCATTGAATCTATATATCACTTTTGGTAGGATGGTCATTTTCACAATATTAATTCTTCCAATCCATGAGCGTGGGAGGTCCTTCCATCACCAGGTGTCTTTGGCAATCTCTTTCTTTAATGATTTAAATTTTTCACTGTAGAGATCTTTGGTGTCTTTTGTCACATTTATTCCAAGATTTTTTGTTTTTTGCAGCAATTGTGAATTGAATGGGAGCATTTCCCTGTATTCTTTCTCCATTTGCTTGTTATTGGTATATAGAAAGGCTAATGATTTTTGTAGATTGATCTTATAACCTGCTACTATACTGAAAGTGTTGATCAGTTCTAGGAGTTTTCTGATGGAACTTTTGGGATCTCTTAGGTAGAGTATCAATCTGCAAAAAGTGATAGATAATTTGACATCTTCTTTTCCAATTAATATTCTTTTAATTTCCTTCTCCTGTCTTATTGCTCTAGCAA
>NW_008340113.1:4954190-4955878 GCF_000622305.1 Nannospalax galili | reverse complement strand
AATGCTTCCAGTTTTTCTCCATTTAGAATGATATTGGCTGTGGATTTGTTGTATATGGCTTTAATTATGTTGAGATATGTTTCCTCCAGTCCAATTCCCTCTAAGACTTTGAATGTAAATGCATGCTGAATTTTGTCAAAATCCTTTTTTGCATCTATTGAGATGATGATGTGGTATTTGTCTTTGAGTTCATTTATATGATTAATGATGTTTATTGACTTGCATTTATTGAATGAGCCCTGCATCTCAGGAATAAAGAAAAAACCATTTTCAACTACACTGAAATTGAAAACTGCATTTCACCCAAAGACAGAAGTTTGGAAAAAAAATTAAATCTACACCCTGGAAAAAATATCTTATTAAACATATCTGGCAAAAATTAACTTAGAATTTAATTTAAAAGTTCTAAAATATAATCAGAAAAAATCACCAGTGAAAAATAAAATGAATAAGAGGATACAAATAGATAACTAGAGACTAGACCGTAGGAATGGCCGCACTGTATGAAAAGATGCACAGCTCAGAAGAAGCTGTGCAAACTAATGCAATATCAATTTACGGGCACTCCAGGAAGCACAAAAAACTTTAAAACTCAATCAAATTTTGAGGATGAGTTGATAAAATAGCGGCTGAACCAATTGCTGTGGATGGGAATACAAGTTGGAAAACTTAACATTAACAGTAGAAATGAGAATTTAAATTAATGACGATTGCTGAAAAGGAGTGTGTGTGTTGGAGATTCAGAAAATTTCTGGAAGGGGGAGTGAGGAGAGGAGGGAGACAGGGAGGAGTATGTGAAATTTTCATTCTGTGCCTGGTTTGTGTCATTTAATATGATGCTTCCCTCTATGTTGCTGCAAATTACAGCATGTCCATCTCGTCTAAGATTTAATAGCATTCTATGGTGTATCTATCCCACATTCTTTATATCCTTTCATCCACACATGGGTGGACACCTATGTGTGGCCCAATATCTTGTCTTTTTGAAAGATGCTACAAGTAAAATGAGGATGCAGGTATCCATTCAACACACTAACTTCATTTATTTTGTTTAATCACACAGTAATGTAACTGCTTGTAAGTTATTTTCACAAATACATATTATAAAATAAAAGCCATTACAGTGAGCATTTCTGAGAGGCATTTAATCTTTTTCATATAGACCATTATTTTATATTATTTGTAGTATTTGCCTTTAAACTATCTGTATTCTTCCTACACTGGAAATGCAAATAGATTGTCTTTTCAGAAGCTTCATGTATGTTCCTTCGGTATTACACATATTGTCATTATCTCAAATTTGAGCTTCACTGGAACTTCTAGAGCAATGAAACTGAACAAAAGTCAATCGAAATTAAAATGCAATAATAATAATAAAATATTTACTGTGCAAGCATTCTAGCAAAGGATAGAATATCAAAAATATATTTTAAAAATTATCTGTCACCCTGGGCTTCCTTCTGTGCTCTGTACTGTCCCCCACTAGTCTGTATATCTGTCATTGTGGGAGTTGCACACTGCCACTGCAGTGGCTACTGGTGCTCTGTAGTGCATCTGAAATCAGGAGTGTTGAGCCTGCAGCATTCTATTTACTAATGTTTTTGCTATTCGGAATCTCTTCAGATTTCACTTTTTTTTTTTTAAAAAAAAAAGGACTTGAACCAGTGTCCAGTCTATAAAGAGGAGGG
>NW_008340113.1:4940089-4953743 GCF_000622305.1 Nannospalax galili | reverse complement strand
AGTACCCACATGGCAGCTAACAACTGTCCCTAACTCCAGTTCCAGGGGATCTGACAGCCTCTTCTGTCCTTTGTGGTCACTGCACGACACAGGTGCACTTACCTACGTGCAGGCAATTAAAAATAAATAAATAAATAAATAAAATATTTTTTTAAAAGCTTGTTTTTTTATTGTTCAGATTTCCAATTTATAGTTACTCATTTCAGATTAATAATATTCTGTAATTCTATTTGCTCTTGTTCTTTTATCTTTTTGAGAATCTTAAACTTATTGATCTACTATTAGATTGCTTTATCATTTAATTTTTGTGGAATGAACTCATTGTTTTGGAAAGTGAGTTTTATGAATAATCTCGAATAAGAGCTTCTCGCTGTTCTCTGGCCTCCCCTTTTCTCCCTCTTCCCCTCTCTCTTCTTCTTGCTTCTCCCTTAACACCCAAAGCCCAGGCTTATCCTTCCCTGAGTTAATTTGAGGATGTCTGTGTTTAGCTCTTAGAGCCCTCTGTGTGGAACTGTGACTTAGACTGGCATTGCAGATTCCATCGTGAACTAGGAATATGGAAGTCTACACTCAGCAGGCAGTTGACATAGGTCCTTGATATTTCATCACTTGCTCCCTCTGAGCACAATAGTTTTGAAACAGAATACATACTACATCTTTGGGCAATAGTCACAACTTTTCTCATGCTTTGTGCTTTTAATCAGAGGGCCCAGTTCTTTACTCCAGCCTTATTGTGTAGGACACTGTTCACCTGCCTACCCTGCAGGGTTTAATCTGTGGCCACCTCATTCATGAGGGATCTCACAACCTGATAGCTTGTGGTCTTAACTCCCATGAGCTTCTGCTATGTTCTCTCCCACAATATCTTTACCATATATTTTAATCACTGTTTCATGGGTTATTTTTAATATATATTTTACTAATACAATGTATTTTGATAATATTTACCTCCCTCTCCCCCAACCCCCTCCCAATAACCCACTAAGTCCAATTCGTGTTTTCTTTATATCCGTGAGTGTGGTGCTATCCAATGGAGCATAGTGGACCTACCAAGGGACACACACTTAAAGAAAATGGACTCTCCCTTCCCTAGAAGCCATCAACTATCAATAGCGCCTCAGTTGAGGATGCCCCTCCCCACTGCCCTATGATAAAATGTTGACTGGCTTGATCTTGTGCAGGTCTTATGCAGACAACCACAGATGCCATTAGTTCTTGAATGCAGCAATCTGTCATTTCCAGAAGGCACTGTTTCATTCCAGTGACCCCATATATCTGGTTCTTAGAATCTTTCCATCCCTCTTCCACAATGGTCCCCAAGCCTTGCTGGGGAATGAAACAGGTATCTCCTTTGTGGCTGAGCACTCACTGACATTTATTATCCGCACTTTTATCAGTTCTGAGTTTCTGTTAGTCATCACCCACTGCACAAAACCTTCTCTGATGAGGTCTGAGAGCTGCACTAAATTGTGTACAGAGGTATGAATTCTGAAGGCAGTTTGATACTTTGTCCATTTAGCAGAAAAATTGTAGTAGATTTACCTAAATCTACTCCCCAGTCATGGGTTTTGGGCAAGATTTACAGTACCAGGTATGCATATTCTTGTGTGAGGTGGACCTTAAATACACTCAGAAAATGGTTGGTTATCCCCAAAACATTCATGCCCCTATTGCACTCATGAACATATCTTGCCACATTTGTCATTATTGTAGTTCACAGGGATCATAGCTGAATAAGACTATTGATAATTTCTGTATCCCAGCAGCCTACATAGCGCCTACTATGTTACGAAAGCTAGTCAGTCTACATAGCACCTTCTCATACTATGAAAGCTTCCTGATCAGTGCCATCCTAATTTCTTCACGTCCTGAGAGCAAACTGTATGGTGTCTTCAGTGATAGAGTCTTACTGCTGAGTTCTGGTGGGCACTAAGAGCAGTGGCAGTAAGCTATATTGATTTGAAGGTCTCTGGGACAACCCTGACCAACAGCTAGTAGGGAGATATCTCACACCTGCCACTAGGCTTTTTATTTGTCTGCTTATGGCTCCTTGGAGGAACATTATTCCCTGTGTAGCGTAACTCCAATTAAACAATTTTATATGAATATATACATATTCATCTATTCAATATATACATAGAAAGTTTATAAAATAGTAGTTTTCCCTATGGCTTTTCCATACATCTTCACTGCTAGTTACAACCCCACCCTCATCTTAACCTCCCATCCTCTCCCTACCTGAGCCTCCCTTCCTATCATTCGCTTCCCCCCTGCATATTCATTACCCTATACTCTGAGGGAATGGATAGACAGCTTGCAGGTGGACCGTCAGTGGCAGTTTGGCTTGTGAGAATGGCTAACCTAACCACTGTGAATTATATAGAACAACTGTGACATAGCTACATTAAACGCTAGCTAGAAGAATTGATTAGCTTTATTGAGTACAGCAACACAACAGTATTTTCCACACTGTCAAAATTCTGTGCCCTCGCCAACAAAAATCAAGATTCACCTGAGCTCTTGAAGAAGTCATAAACCAATGGGGAAAAAATAAACTAAGTTAATGTTTGAGAAAAAATTATTCTGTTAACATGTACATTTGAGAATTATTATTTATATAAAATATGCCTGTCCTATCTTTAGCTTCAGCTTTCAGCTTGACACAGCTCAAAAGAGTCACTTGAAAATGAAGACCCTCAGCTGAGGAATTTCATCCATTAGATTGGCACACCAGTAAGCAGCGTTCCTCCACTGGATTGTCTTTCAGATGCCTGCCTAGTCGTCCTTCTGTGGTAGGCCAGGTAAACCCTTCCCTCCCCAAGGTGCTTTTGGTCATGGCATTTTATCAAAGCAACAGGAAAGCAAACCGTACAGTACCAAAAGGCTACATTTTACTCTATGTAACGAGTATCTAGGTTCCGGGAGCATCTCCATACAGTCAGTTCGTGCACTGTTGATTACATTTAGTCACCACTGAAAACATAATGGCACCTTGGCACATTTTTTGGTCCAAAATAATTCATTGGGCTTGTAAAACTTGGCTAAAATCTTGAAAAGACTAAGAATTATTTGAGGGTAGGAGCTGGGGAGATGGCCCATTAGTTAAGAGAGTTGCTGCTCTTTCAGGGAGCCTGACTTTGGTTCACGCACCCACCCTGTAATTCCAGCTCCAGGGGATCTAATGCCCTCTGCCGGCCTCTGCATGCACATGACCTACATACAGACACAGACACATACACACAAATGAGTAATAAAATAAACCTTTCAAAAATAATTACTTTTATGCTTGAAATACGAAGAGAATAGCTAAGCATCAGTTTTGGTAAATGTTTCTTATAAATGTTGCCAATTTCAGATACTACTTTCTTAATATCAAAAATGTATTCTTTCAGCAGCATATGGTGAGGCATACTTTCAATCTCAGCACTCAGGAGACAAAGGAAAGATGATTTCTGTGAGATTGAGACCCACCTGGTCTACATAGAGAGTTAAGGCCAGCTGGGACTATGGTGAGAAATCTAAAAAAAAAAAAAAAAAAAAAAAGCACCATTTTAAATTCTTAAAAAAAAGAAAAAAAAGATATGTTCCTGATTTTATTGAAGAAGAAGAAATCTTCCTCTTTTTGATATTGTGCCTTAAAGATCTATTTTAAAAATACTTTGTTATTTTTATGCATATGTGTGTATTGCTTGTATGTAGGTAAGTGCACCCATGTGGTGCAATGCCCACAGAGAACAGAAGAGGCTGTCAGATCCCCTGGAACTGGAGTTACAGACAGTTGTTAGCTGCCATGTGGGTGCTGGGATTCGAACCCAGGTCTTTTGCAAGAATAGCCAGTATTCTTAATTGCTGAGCCATCTCTCCAGCCCCTAAAGATCTATTTTTAATTTTTTTTTCAGACACGGTCTCACAGAGCCCGAACCACCTGGAACTTATGTAGATCAGGCTGGCCTCAGCCTCAGAGATCTGCCTGCCTCTGCCTTCTGAGTGCTGGGATTAAAGGCCTGTGCCACCACACCTGACATTGAAAGATGTTTTATAAAGAGTGCACCATATTATCCTTTGGGGATATTAGCCTATCAGGTATTCAGCCTGTGTTAAGCAACCCACTTTCTTTATATATATATATATACCAAGTAGTGCCACACCATTTACAAACAACTTCAAATGCTGCTACTGTTATTGCTCCTGGGAGAGGCTAATTCAGGTATTTCAGTTTGACAGCAGCACACTGAATTAACTCTGAATAGTGGCAATAAAATTAATTCTCCTGGGGGCTGGAGCGATGGCTCAGTGGTTAAGAGGACTGGATGCTCTTAAGAGGACCCAGGTTGTTCTCAGGGAAAAATAGATGTTTCTATATGCTTTACATGTTTATGAAAATAGTAAAATCTTAAATTTAAAGCTGAATTTAAGAATTTACAAAAACAGGGGCTAGAGAGATGGTTAAGAGCACTGGATGCTCTTGCAGAGGACACAGGTTTGAGTCCCAGAACCCACTTGGTGGCTAACGACCATTTATAACTCCAGTTCCAGGGTATCTGATACCTTCTTCTGACCTCTGTGGGCGCTGCACAACACAAGTGCACTTAAACACATGCAGGCAATATACTCATACACATAAAATAAAAATAATAAATAAAATTTAAAAATAATTCTCCTTTTATTCCTCAGACATCTCCAACTATAGCAGGCACTGAATTTGGTATTAAATGCTTTTCTCTCCCACAGAAATCTTAGGCTCAAGATGGCACAGTTATGAAAACTTGATTCCCCACAGAGACAGCATCTCCATCTCACCTACGTTCTCCCACCTCAATATAATCTGCCACACCTCTTCTTGCATCATCCTGTCTTCCCTTCCTGTATTCCTAGCGATGTAGGAATATCTGAGAACTATATATACATATAGTGTTCTGGGATGGGATGATGAAAATTTAAACTCAAGGACCCTAGCTTCAACTTCCAGCTTCGATTCCAGCTCTGGGGAATGGCCTCACTTTGAACAGGAGCAGAGCTCTTTGCTTCCCCACCCCACCAGCAGTCACTCGGCTTTCCTTTGTGAAAAGTACATTCTATGTAGGTGAGGCAGGAAATATCATGTCTAATCAAAGTATTCAGAAGAGGGTTATATCAAAATAATGAATCTACTGTGATTCAGTTTTGGTTAAGAAAATCAGCTGCTAGCCAGTTGGCCCAGTATGGTTGGTTTTGCTAGAAGTTTTGAGGAGATTCTTTTAACAGTAGAAGAGTCCTATAGCTAAAATTTGAGACACAGTCTAAGATTGCCTACTTACACTTGTCACATTGTAGTAAATGTCATGCACACTTTCAGAAATGACAAAATCATTCAAGTGACATCTTCTGCTAGAAAGATAACTTATCAAAACTGGATTCTGAAACAATGAACTTACGTTTAGCGTTGGAGGTAACAACGCCCTTTCAGGTAGGAAATACCGTGGCATTTGATCTAGTTGTGGAGGCATCACTTGTGAATTCCTTTTAAAAAAGAAATGATTAAATACTTCCTTTACCAGAAAGAGTAGAATTGAATTACTGCTCCCAAAATTGGAATTATGATCGATGAACTAATTAGACTCTGAGATCTCCTTAAGGAGAGATGAAAAATTCACATCCATGATTCAAAAGAATAAAAGTACTCTCTGCCAACTAGCTGAGGGAGTGGGCAATGTTCAAAAGGATAGATAATTTGACACTGTAAGCCGCCATTGGAGGGTCTGCCATTAAATCGTCATTAGAACAGCCTCTTGTTATTGAGCAGCATTTTATGAAGAAAATAAATATTGCCAATCACATCAAGAAATGGAATTACCCTTTGTATACCTCCACAGCCTCAGGAGAGGTTTCTCACTGCACCGTGTTTGGAAGAGGCTAACAACAGCACACTGTATTCTATAACAGCTACCAGATAAGCAGACTCATGAAAAGATAGACAAGTCCAGAGACTCTTGTGTACCGAACAAATGAGATCTTCAAAACTAAACAGCTAGTGAGAAACTGCTTCTTCTTTTCAAAACTTGGTTTGGAGTACTGCTTAAATAGTTATTTTAACTAAAATAAGCAGCTATATTATTGATTTTAATATAATTATCTCCATGAATGGATTCAGTTTTTCAGAGACACTATAAATTAAAACTGAATAATTTATAGTTATGCTTGACTAGAAGAAGAAGGGAAATGAAAGACAATTTATCATTTTGGTTAGTAATTCCAACCTTCCCATCTAGCATTATCCCTTTCCAAAGATGAGAAAAATCCCACAAGCAGCATTCTTGACGCAAAATCAAGTCTCAGAAACAACAGGCCTCCAGTTCCCAAGAACCAACCATGACAGCTATGAAAAGACCCAAGTCCTAAATTGTTAAGAGACAAAATACACCCCAGAGTGAAATAAACTTTGCAAGCTAATAAAATTGCTGCCTAATGCAGATCCCAACAATTCACAAGTCAGAAAATTGCTTTCACTTCTGCTAAAGGTCTGAGCCCCAAACACAATCATCACAGAAGTTTCTCTGCCCTCAGCCTTTAAATCTTCACCTCCAACCTGCCAGTAAGTCCTCAGGCTCCACTTCAGAATTATATGATCTTTGGGCTCCCCTCCTCCATTTCCATGGCAATCCTGCAATCCTTCTGGCATCCTCTTTCCACTGATCCACAAGCCACAAGTGATTTGATTCTCTCTCTCTCTCTCTCTCTCTCTCTCTCTCTCTTCCCTCTCTTTCTCCCTCCTCCCCTCTCTCCCTCCCTCTCTCCCTCCCTCCCTCCTTCCCCCTCCCCCCCTTCTTTTTAAGGTTCTTGCCTCTAATTGCAATTTCCTTCTGATCAGGAATGCCTTCAAACCTCACCTCTTCAGATAAACTCTTGTTGGCTGCTCTGTCAAAGAGCATGATGGATTACACCCCCACCTAGCCTCTGTTACTAATTATTGATATCTGCTTCTCTGCTCACTAAGCTGGGGCTCCATGAGTATGGGGGACTCATCTTACTATTCATTTATTGATTTATTTCTTCCACAAAGATTTTGCCAAGTACTATCCTAGACTGTGTCAAAGTGAACAAAGTCTATGTCCTTGATTTTCTAGGCTATCAGGGGGACATAAAACAAATGCATCATAAAAATCTCAATAACAAGAACGGGATACAGTGGCAGATGAAGATGCCAGGTGTGGATTACAAGAAAGGTATCTTTGGAGAGGTGGCTCTTGAGTGTAGATGGACTGAAGTTGGAGAATCATGGAAACATCCAGAAGACAGAATCTCTGAACAGCATTGTGTGCTCAAGCAAAAGAGGAAGACACGCGTGCTGGCTTGGGTCTCTTCCTCACCGCCAAATCTCAGAGCATTGCACAGGTTCCACTCACACCATGATGTTTGCTATGGTCAATAAATGTGTGTTCAATGAGTGCGCATGAAAAGCCCTCCCTCATACCGGCAGGAATGATGAGCTCTTTCAGGTGAAACTCAGTGTTTGTCATTAAAAAATGAACGTCTGGGGAACTGCAACGTTTTAGCACAAACTGGTCACAAAAGAACACACATGCACAATTGTGTAAATGGAAGACACCCAGCACGGTACAGGTCCACTGGTGAAAGTGGTGACTGAGATGCTGCTGCAGAATCTGCAAAAAAGACCAACTGACACCAGGGTCACCACCATGGAGTTAAATAAAAATCTTCAGCTGTTATAAAAAGTCATGTGTCAAACTGATAACATCTATTATATTAACTAAAAAATTGCCAGATCAACCAGCAAAGTGACCTTTCCTGTGTTGATTAGTGTTCTTTGACACAATCAGTCTCCTATCTAATGTGGACTGAGCATAGGGTACCAGGCAAAGGCCGTGGCATTGAATCAGGCCTTTAAATTCTTCTGTGTAGGATAATTCAAGTGGCTATTACTCAAAAACGTATTTCACAATGAATGGTGCTTTCTTTCACATCACATTTCAGATTTTAAATCCTTTATTGCTGTATAATTTCAACAACCAGTTTTCAAAATTATCAGGCATTGTTACACCAGGACACTAGATTTCTGCCACACTGTTAGAAATAACAGAATACCACCTCAACAACTAGACATTTACTTTCCAACTTTAATATTCGTGTTTTCTTCTTGTTTCCCATTCCAGTGTCAAGCCTCGTAGGCTTCAATTTCTGCTAAATTTTTTTTTCCCTGCCATAGTATATGACATTTAATCCTCATTAATAGGCTGGTTAGCATGCCAGTCAGCCTGGCATATTTGCCTGGGTTCTTTAAGGCCGGGACTGTCATTTTCTCATATATTCATAGCTCTCTGACCATTACCTCTGTAAATCTTAGCCACAAAATTCCTCTCAATTCGTTATTTGGATTCAATAGCTCCAGTTATTGGCATTTTCTGAAGCCTTCCTCAGCTTTTAAAACAATAAAGGCAATAATCTCTGCTTTGGGAATGTTGTGATTTCTACATCTTCCCCATAAGTCATTGTGTATCTCTGCCAAAGTCTATCTTATAAAGGAGAAAACTCTCTGCCCATCCACAAAATGAATCTCTGTGTTAAAGAAACTGCAGCTGGGGCTGGAGAGATGGGTTAGTGGTTAAGAGTACTGGCTGCTCTTGAAGAGGTCTTAGGTTTGATTCCCAACACCCACACAACAGCTAACTCCAGTTCCAGGGATCCTCTTCTGATCTTCTGCAGGCATTGTAAGACATTGGTGCACCTAACCTACATACAGGCGATACACTCACACACATAAAATAAAAATAATAAATAAAAAAGAAAGAAACTTCAACTCCCCAAACCCATTTCACAGAACAGAAACTAAAATGTAGAAATGTTAAATGACTAGCTCAAGGTCACCCATAGCTGAATAGAGCTGAAACTCAAACATAGATCCTTGGTTATGAGGTCACATAGTATAGATATAAACAGAGCCAGACAGCCCTCCTCTTCCCTCAATCTCTGCCATTGTTTCTGATCTTCACATGACCCAGAACTTCTTTTTTATTTTTATTCCTTATATAAAGCTTTTGCCATATACAAAATTAAAAGACCCACAATCATTGTTCCAGAAATATGTTTCTATGTTTACAATGTGCACATTTCTTATAATCTGCTTTCAGTGACGACAAACGTTTCTGATGATCTGGTGCCCACCCCCTTTTAAATGTCTTCTGTAGATTCTTCTTCCTCTGGTTCCCTTGCAATTTTTTTAGCCTAATTCCAATTTGTCAAATTTTCAATAGTTCATTTGTTTCCAATTTTCAAACGTTAACAACTACATTGCAACACATAATGCCTTGGTTCTAGATATGCCCCTGGCCACAAACATCATCTTGTCATTTGTTCCTCAAAAATGTCTCCATTGGGCTTCCGGAGAGATGCTCAGTGGTTAAGAGCACTGGCTGCTCTTGCAGAGAGCCTGGGTTTGGTTTCCAGCACCCACATCGTGGCTAACAACCTCCCATAACTCCAGTTTCAGGAGATCTGACACTCTCTTTGGACCTCCATTAAGAGGTCTATGGGCCTCCATAAGTGCATTGCATGACATGAGTGCACTTACACAAATACGGGTAATACACTCATACACATAAAATAAAAACAGTAAATAAAATATATTTTAAAACGTCTCAATCATGCAGTACCAATGCTGTGACATACGTGCCCCAAACTATAAGCTCTTGGATTACTTTTCAATGATCTCTAGTTCTCTTTCATTTTTTTCCTTGAACTATGTGGACTCAGTTCAACATAACATTACTTTTATATCCAGGAAGCAAGACTCCCCATGCTTCACTTTCCCAGAAGTTCCATGAATTTTCCAATCTTACAAGCCTTCCAAATGAACATTGCAATAATTTTGCTTAACAAAAATACTATTTAAAGAATCAATACCTTCACATCAAGCATTCCAACCAACTAGTACAATACATTTCTTCATTTAAATAATTTTTTAAAGTTCTTCTTATAACTTGTATAGAAACTATATACTGGAAAATTAATTTAAATATATGCTGATGCGAATTGAATCGTTTTAAAACAATATTTCTGACATTGGGAATCCACTGACTTTTGTGTGTATATAATTGTAATCAATCATTTTCCTAAACTTCTCTCATTGGTTATGTTTTCAGTCAGTCATTTAATTTGTGCTTCCAGTAGTTAAACCATCTTCAAAGCAATGACCATTTAAGACTTCTCTTTATGGCTATTTGCACCTTTCCCCTCATGAAACAGGATTTTTGTTTGTTTGCTTTTTGTTTTAGTATCCCTATAACTAACCCCAGCTGGTCTAGTCTTGATTGCACGGAGATCCACCTGCCTCTGCCTCCCAAGTGCTGGGATTACTACCATGCCTAGTGAAACAGTTATTCTTTAAGAGAAATAGGAATCACATATATTTGGTTATTTGAAGGTTTTCATATGCAATGTACTACTAGTAGAAGGTACTCTCTACGAAGTTAAAGATTTCTGTTATTTTTAAGATACTAAAAGCTTTGTATTCAGAATGAATTTTGGTCCTATCAAATGCTCTTCCAGCCTATCTCAATATGCATTCCTCTTTTGGTCTTCTGTGGTGGATGGATGGAGGATATTTGATGGTTCTTACTTCAAACTTCATTTTTAGCAGCAACTGTACTTGGTCACATTGTGTTGTCCATGAATTTACTAATATGTTTATTTGTTAATAACTTAAGATTTTAATCTTTAAATATATGTAAAATAGAAGAGTTGGGTGAATATGATCAATAAAATAAGGGGAAAAAGTAAAAGTCTAGTTTTTTTTCTTTTTATTTCTTTTTGAGTTTGATATTAACCTTAGTTATTGTTTGTGTGTGTGTGTGTGTGTGTGTGTGTGTGTGTGTGTGTGTGTATGCATGTGTGTACTCCAGAAGTCTAAATCTACATCTGCTTTGTAAAGTTTTAAAATAATTTTGTCTTGGTCTAATAGCATCTGTTGAAGTAGATGTTTATATGCTTCTTTTTAAAATATAGCAATTGCTATTTCTGGAGTTTTACTTCACTGTGAGTTAATTTTGATAATTTTTGTTTCCTAGAAACTAATCCACATACAAAATGCTTCTTTTTAATTAATATTAGCATGGCATGACATTTTAATTTTTAATTGCTTTTCCCTCTATAATCTATTTTCTGGGAAGGTAATCCACCCACACAGTATTTCCTAATTAGCACAAACACTACACAGCATATTCATTTTAGTTTCCTGTGTCTCTGATAGTCTCTCTCCTTTTGCACATTCATTAGCCTGCATTTAACTTTTCTTTCTTTCATTCAATTTTTAAATTTTATTTAATATTTTTGATGAATTACTTCTTTTTTTCAGTATTTTTGATACGGGGTTTCCCTGTAACCCCAGCTCACCTGGAACTTGCTATGTAGACCAAGCTGGCCTCAATCTCAAGAGATCTGCCTGTCTCTGCTTCCTGAGTGGTGAGGCTTAAGGTGTGCACCACTACACCTAGGGAATTACTTCTTACTTTTAAAAATCAAGTTTACATTATTGGTTTTCTTGGTTATTATGCATTCAGCATGTAAATGCCAATTCCTATTTATCTTTAAAAATATATTATCTTAATATTTTATTTTATTTTATTTTAGAGGTATGCATGTATTGCCTGCATGTGCGTAAGTGCACTTGTCTTGTGCAATGCCCACAGAGGTCAGAAGAGGGTGTTGGTCTCCTGGAACTGGAGTTATGGAAGGTTGTTAGCTACCATGTGGGTGCTGGGAATTGAACCCGGGTCATCTGCAAGAGCAGCAGTACTCTTAACTGCTGAGCCAATGCTCCAGCCCCCAATTCCTAGTTTTCACAATTAAGTTGATATTTTTTCCTTTGGTAAGTTTATTTTAACTCCAAAGTACAGAAATTTGGCCGTACCACATGTGTGGCTAATCAAAACTTTCATTGAGGGATGGGGAAATGGCTTAGTGGTTAAGAGCACTGGCTGTTCCTCGACCAGGTTTGGTTCCCAATGTTCACATGGTGGCTAAACAATCACCTGCAACTCCAGTTCTAAGGGATCCGACACCCTCTCCTGGCTTCTGTGGGCATTGCATGCAGATGGTGCACTGACATACATACAGGCAAAACACTCATATACATAAAATTAAATTTTAAAAACTTTCCTTGAAATTACATTCTACAAAATTAGCAATTGTTTATTTACATTTTAAATTTATGAGCTAGACATTACGTCTCAAAATTTAGAAATATCGTTGTTACATAGGCTGTTAGGTAGGAAGTGTTTAGAACTGTTTATACTGCCCTTTACTTCCCTGGGCTGCACAGCCTCTGGGCGGTCTGGTGTCAGCACCTTTCCTGGTCCCCAGGAGCCCTCTGGACCAGGTCCTGCCCTCATATCCCTTTGCTTCCTGGGCTGCACAGCCTCCAGTGTCCTGGTACCAGCACATTCCCTGGGTAAGTCCAGGGAACCCAGCGCCCTTGACTCCCCCAGCCTCTTTCACTCTCTCAGCTCCCCGCACCCAGTCTCTCCTCCTAGGCTGGGTACAGGCCCACTTCTTGTCTTGGCACCCCAGACACCAGAGCTAACCTCTCAGCCCAGAGCCACCACTGCTTCCTGATCCTTTGCGTCTGAACCAACCCAGTTCCTCCCTGTGGGCCCTCAGGAACCCTCTAGGCCCGGTCCCGCCCTCACCTCTCTTTACTTCCCTGGGCTGCACAGCCTCCAGTGTCCCGGACCCAGCACCAAGAGTGCCTTGACTCCCCCAGCCTCTTTCATCCTCCCAGCTCCCCAACCTAGTCTCTCCTCCTAGGCTGGGTAGAGGCTCATTTCTTGTCTTCTCTCCCCAGACACTGGGGCCAAACCTCCACTGGGGCAGAGCCTCCACTGCCTCCTGATCCTTTCCATCCAAACCAAACCAGTACCTCCCTGTGGGCTCCCAGGAACACCCTAGGCCTGGTCCTGCCCTCACCTCCCTTTATTTTCCTGGGTGACACAGCCATCAGCTTGCTGAGACCAGCATCTATCTTGGGCCCTTCTCCCAGGCCAGCCCAGTCCCCAAATTCTAGAGGGCAGCATCTTTCCTGGAGGGACGTATACCTTAGGAGAAAGCCTGATATCATCTGAGCCTCATCTCACTGGGGCCTCTGTGGAAACTCCTGAAGACAAAAGCAATTAGACCACTCCAATATAAAATCAAAAGAGAGAACCTGAAGCCTAGAACAACCAGCTTTTCATGCCCAACAAGTAAACCACAAAGGCACATAAAGTTTACAAAAAGAAGCAGATCTACACTCAACAAAGACTTGAGTATCACACAAGAATCAGAAACTATGAGGAAATTCACATGTCAAAGTCACAAAGAAAGCACAATAATATGAAAAACCAAAATAATATATCCTCACCAAGTACCTCTAGAGAAGTACAATGAGAACTCCCTAGAGATAACACAGGATATGAAACTCAAAAGAATAATTACAAACAAGATAAAAGAACTCAGTGAATTTAAAGAACACACAAACAAAGAAATAAAAGAACTGAAGGAAGATAGGGATGAAATTCTGAATGAATTCAGAAAAGAGTTAGAAATATTGAAGACTACTCAGGCTGAAATGAAGAAGGAAGTGAAACACTCAGTAAACCAATTAGAGATGATAGGAGAAAGCCTT
>NW_008340113.1:4939516-4939791 GCF_000622305.1 Nannospalax galili | reverse complement strand
GGACCAGAAAAGAAACTCTCCATGGCACATCATAGTCAAAACACTAAATGTTCAGAGAAAAGAGACAATACTGAAAGCAACAAAAGAAAAACAACAAACTCCATATAAAGGAAAATCCATCAGGATCACAGCTGACTTTTCAATGCAAACTATGAAAGCCAGAAGAGCCTGGACCAAAGTATTCCCAGTGCTAGATAATTATAGATGCCAACCCAGATTACTTTACCTAGCAAAACTATCTTAGTTGAAGGGGAACAGAAAAATCTTCCCTGACA
>NW_008340113.1:4938163-4939379 GCF_000622305.1 Nannospalax galili | reverse complement strand
TACAGCTATATCAAGAATGTGAACAGAAATAAAAATGACAGGATTCAATACACAACTTTCATTAATAACTTTAAATATTAATGGACTTAAATCCCTGGTCAAAAGACACAGACTAGGTGAATAGATTAAGAAACAAAACCCATCTTTTTGTTTGCAAGAAACCCATCTCACTTTCAAAGACAGACACTAGCTTAAAGTGAAAGAAAGGGAAAAAATATACCAAGCAAATGGCACTAAGAAAAAAGCAGGCGTAGCAATCCTAATATCTGACAAAATAGACTTTAAACTGAAACTTACCAGAAGAGACAAAGAGGGCTATTTCATTCTGATCAAAGGAACAATCAATCAAGAAGATATTACAATCATGAACATATATTCACCAAACTCTGGTGCACCCAACTTCATAAAAACAGTACTATAGGACTTTAAGACCCAGATTAATCCCAACTCCTTAATAGTAGGGGAATTCAATACCCCATTGTCATCATTAGATAAGTCAACAAGACAGAGAATTAACAGAGAGACATTGAAATTAAACAATACAATATATCAAATGGACCTAACAGACATCTACCATATATTCCACCCAAGCACCAAAGAATATACATACTATTCAGCACCCCATGGAACCTTCTCCAAAATGGACCATGTACTGGGGCATAAAACAAACCTCAACCAATACCAAAAGATTGAAATAATTTCATGCGTTCTCTCAGACCACAATGCAATAAAGCTTAAAATCAACATTGGAAGAATCCCCAGTAACCACATGAACACATGGAGATTACACAACACACTCCTGAATGATGAATTGGTCAAAGGAAAAATTAAGAAAGAAATAAAAGTATTACTCAAACTAAACGAAAAGGACAATACAACACAACAAAACCTCTGGGACACACTGAAAACAGTCCTTAGAGGGAAGTTTATAGGTCTAAGTGCCTACATTAAAAAATCAGAAATATAATAAATAAATGATTTAACATTGTAACTCAAGACACCTGAAAAGCAACAGCAAATTAAACTCAAACCCAGCATAGAAGAAGAAATAACAAAAATCAGAGAGGAAATTAATGAAATAGAAACAAAGAAAATAGTACAAAGAATCAAGGAATCCAAGAGCTGGTTCTTTGAGAGGATAAACAAGATTGATAGACCACTAGCCTTATTAACCAAAAGAAAGAAAAAGCACCTCCAATTCAACAAAATCAGAGAG
>NW_008340113.1:4935993-4937801 GCF_000622305.1 Nannospalax galili | reverse complement strand
AGGAATTCTACCACATATTTAAAGAGGATCTACATCCAATACTACTTGTTATTTAAAAAGATAGAAATTGAGAGAGAACTTTGAAATTCCTTCTATGAAGCCAGCATCACTCTAATACCAAAGCCAAGTAAAGATACAAACAAAAAAGAAAACTATAGACACTTATTTTTAATGAACACAGATGCAAAATTCTCAACAAAATACTTGCAAACCACATACAAACACACATCAAAAAGATCATCCACCATGATCAAGTTGGCTTTATTCCAGAGATGCAGGGATGGTTCAATATATATAAGTCAATAAATGTCATAAATCATATAAATGGGCTCCAAGACAAGAACCACATGGTCATCTCAATAGATGCAGAGAAGGCCTTTGACAAAATTCAACATGCTTTTATGTTTAAAGTCCTAGAGAGAATTGGACTGGAGGGAACATACCTCAACTAATTAAAGCCATATATAACAAACCCACAGCCAACATAATTCTAAATGGAGAAAAACTGGAAGCATTCCCATTGAAATCAGGAACCAGACAAGGCTGCCCAGGGAAGGTTATACAAGGAACCTAAGGGATAAAGGGAAAGAAGGAGCTCAGGAGAGGCAGGACCATAGGAGAATGGTATTATTAAGGGAGAAATGGAAAAAACAGGGGCACCTTAAATGGGGTAACCATGATGGAAGGGTTAGACAATGTGAGAGATAAACAATGCCTGTCTAGTTTTAGAAAACCAGAGAGAACCATATTAAGCCAATAACCTACTGAAAAATTATACAGACAACCAGATCAAAGAATGTAATATATGCCTAGGCAAGGTTTATCTGAGAGCATTAGGTCTTTGCCCAAGCTCTATCAACATGGCATATGGTAATTAAAGGTACCAGACTTGTGGAACTAACTTTTTTGGATGTTTAACAGCCATACTTTGAGACCTATTTGGTCAGGGGGACATAAAGGTCAGTTTTTGCTCCTTGCCCTCCTCAACTAAGTTCCAGGGGACTATTAACATCTCTGAAAATGTCCTACAACTGTGGTGAGTCACCTGTCCTCTTGAGCAAGGAGGCCATGGAGACCCCATCAGACGGACCTGAACCAGCATCCAGTCTACAAAGAGGAGGGTCAACACAGAGGAAACATTTCTTCCATGCTACCAACTGAAGCCAGCCATGGCCCAGCAGAACCTTGGGAGGTGCTCCTCCCAAGCCCATGTGAGCCCTGAGGAACAGATCCTCAAATGATCTTAAGAGTAAAAATAAATTGTTTTATCTGGGACAACTGTAGGGTCTTAAACACCAAAAAGGAAAGTGTAACCAAAGATTAATGGAGTCAATATAATTTTTAAGAGTCCATATCTATAGCTAAAGGCTAAATAACAAGAAACAGTGCCAGACAGGAGAAAGCTTCCTTTGAGTTATTGGCCAAGGTGGCACAAGAGACTCCCAGACAGTAACCCAGCACAGAACTCGGAAAATGAACAGCAGACCCCAATCTTATCTAAAGGAATATTGACAACTGATTACTGCTAGATGAGGAACAGCTGACCTTCCTAAAACAAAGACCTATAGATAGGCTGCCTAGATCCACCAGTAGTGGGGAATGGCTGGGGTGCCGACAACAGTAGCAAGGATGATCGAGTATAAGGGCTCCAGTAGTGGGCGGGGGTATGAGAGGGTGCCACCTGGAAGTGAGTGTGTAGATGAATAAGATGGTTTGAGATGTTGTGTGAAATACACACAGACAAAATCAACAAATTAAAAAAATGAATTATATTTGAAGAGGAAGCATAAAAAATTTACATCACGTTA
>NW_008340113.1:4903781-4935943 GCF_000622305.1 Nannospalax galili | reverse complement strand
CTACCTGATGACTTTATATCCATACTCAGGTACTAAGGATCTGAGTGTAATGGACTGTAACTAGTAATCATCAGATACGTGGAAATTAAAGACACATATGCTAACATCTAAGTGTTAGTAGCATTAAAAATGTAGGCATCAGCATATTTTAAGTGAAATGGATATCTTTTTTAAGGGGTAAAAACTCATTCAATTTTATAACTTACAGGGTTTATACTGAGTTCAATATTGTATAATTGTATTAATTCAACTCTGAACCTAAAAATTTACAGCCACTTTTGAAAGAGATGTATCCTTGCTCTGGAATATGTTACTGAATATGTTAAAGCTGTAATGAAATGCTGCTTCTCCTACAGAGACAAAAAATAACAGAGTTGAGTTACATTTGAGGAGGAAGCATAAAAACTTACTTCATAATAATTAGCAGATGTGAAAAACATTACCATTGAAATCTACCTCATGACTTTATATCCAGGCTCAGATGCCAAGGAGCTCAGAAAGTAACTGTCTGTGACTAGTAATAATCAGATATATAGAGATTAGAAATGCATGTGCAAATGTCTTAGTGTTAATTGTATTAAAAATGAATTTTTCTATTTGAAGCTGTGTATTTTAATAAGGAAATGGAGATCTTTTTTAAAGGCTAAAACTTCATTTAATTTTATGTCTTATAGGGTTTATACTGAGTACAATATTGTATAACTGTATTAATTCAACTGTAAACCCAAAAATTTACAGCCAATTTTGAAAGAGATGCATCTTAGCTCTGGAAATTATTATTGAATATGTCAATACTGTTGTAATGAAATGCTTCTTCTAATTATGTGGTTATCAAATAAATAATTTTTTAAAAAAGGAAGTGTTTTTACTGTGCTAAGGTGGTTCCTAATTAGTGTCCTTATAGAAAAGGGAAATTTGGACATAAAACAAGCACAAGGCACAAGGAAGAATGTCATGTGACCAGGAAGGCAGAAAGGAGAACCGGTCCCCCACAGTGACAGGCTATCAGGAAGTGGAAGAGCACACGGATTGACCTAAGGGCCCCAAGTCAGTAAACCATCTGAAGCTCAACAACCACCAGAACCCAAGAGAGGAATTGGGAACACATTCCCTCAATAGGGATCATTCTTGCCTTTATCTAAGCCTTGAATGCTACAGAAATTTAAGACAACAAATTTCTGTTTTGTGAACACCTGGATGGTGGTAATTTATTACCAGAGCTCCAGAGACTCACACACTTCATTGTGAGCCCTGGTGCTTATTTTTATTTGTGTATAATGATATAATAATTAGTGGGAAGTGGTGGCACAGAGTGGTGGCGTTTGCCTTGAATCCCAGAGACACATGGATCTCTGTGAGTTCAAGGCCAGTATGGTCTCCGTATACCAAGTTCCAGGCCAGCTGGGGCTACAGGGAGACCCTGTCTCAAAATAAAACAAAGGAAAAGGAATAATGATATAATAATTAATCAACTCAAGATTAATACATGAGACATAGAACCAGAGAGAAACCGAATCGCATCTTCAAGTAGGCACAGGAAGCAGAGAGAAACTAGAAATCTGGCAAGGCTTAAGAACTCTCAAAGCCACCCCTACTGATGTGCGTCCTCCAGCACGGCCACACCTCCCAAAACTTCCCCGAACTAGAGACAGAACGCCAAAATGCTTGAACCCTTTAAGGAGCATTCTCATTCAAACCACCACAATATGTATATTCATTTTTAAAACTGAATTAAAATTCGTTGTTAACATTGATATTAACTGATACCAACATTGAATGTTTTGTGATTGTATTTACCTTTATATGTCTAACCTTATTATAAACACTATATGTAGTATATTAAGGTCATATTTTCTATATTATTCAGGTTTTTATGCTTATTTCGTTTTCTCATTGTTAATTTCTTAACTATTTTCTTATAAATCTTACATCTTACTTGTGTTTTATTATTTTTTAGCTTTTCCAAAATCTGAGAAAGGGTTTCACTGTGTACCAGAAAGACCCCAAGCTCTCAATCCTTCTGTAATTTCAGTCCCTGAGCTCTAGAGTAGTGGACATACGTCCCAATGATTAGATTTCTGACATTTTTAATTGCACAAAAGTCTACTGCTAATCTCATTTTTTCCCCTTTTAGTTGGCGATCTCTTTCTTTAGCTTGGATAGCTAAATGATTTTTCCTCTGCCATTAACAGAAAAACTCATGACAATTCACCTGGTAATGCGCATTGTTTAGTAACTTCACCTGCCATTCAGTGAGCCTTTTTATTTTCAATTAATGCGTTTTTAGCTCAGAAGATGCTTCTGTTCTATCCTCGGATACTTCTCTTTGGTATTTACTTTCATCCAGGGATTCCCATTATATAGATGATCCTATCTCTACTCAATACTTTTCCTTTATTTTCAACATCGTTTTTTTTCTTTTTTCTCTGGGCCTTTAAAAAAAATACCTGGTTGTGCCCTAAAGCACCATGTCTGAGACCATGACAAAATGACTACGATAGATCAGCCTAAAGGAGGAAAAGTTCGTCTCAACTCAATGTTTCAGAGGTCTCAGTCCGGGGTCACTTGGCTCCATTGTTTCCAAGCCAGTGGCAGGTCAGATCATCCTTACAGGGAGCACGCGGTACCCTTCTAGGGAACACCCCCAAAGGCCATCTTCTGCTAACTAGGCCCCACTCACTCGTTTCTACCACTTGTCAATAGCCCTTTAAGTTGTGACTCCATAAGTGAGTTGATGCATGTATGAGGTCAGAACCCTCATGATCTAGTCACCTCCCAAAGGCCCTACCTCTTAATGCTGCTATATTGAAGATCAACCTTCAAAATATGAGCCTTTGTGGGATACTGAAGATCCACACCATAACAAACCATAACAGTCATTTCTTTAGTATGCGGTGCATTTAACTTAAAAGCTAACACTGTTTATCATCAACCCAAAACATCTTAGACGCATTAGCAAGTCCAGTTTCCAAATGAATCACAGTGATACTAGTTTCTATTTACAGCTTTGACTTTTGGCTCTATTTCTGATGTGTGGGGTTTTACTTTCCTCTTTTAAGATTGATTATGGATTTTCAGTGGTGTCATAGCATTAGTTTAGCTATATAAAAATTATAGGGAGCTATTGTTTTGGACCGTGATCTCCTGACCTGTGCCCAAGAGATCAATCTAAACCAGAGTGTAGTCACTTATGTTACATATCATGTGATCAAAACTGACTTCAAAACAGCCAGTTTCCAAAAACATGTGGGAGACTCACAGTTGCTGGTTAGTAGAAACTTTGGACTGGCATGAGAAAGTATTCTCCCAATTTAAACCCACAAAGAAAATAACTTTGAAATGACCAACTCACTGTTTCTTTTGTTTCTTTAGCCTTTTTCTGCCTATAAAGCCAACATCCTTGGCTCAGATCTTTGAAGCTTCCTCTATTTTGTGACTGGGATGCCACTCAATTCATGAATTTCTAGTAAAGGCCAATCAGATATTTAAAATTCCATTTGTTAAATTCTCCTAGCTGGTCCTCTCTGACCTCTATCCTTTTCATTCTGCATAGTGAGGTCTATGATGGGCTGCATCCTGCTTCATGACTCTAACTAGAGGTCACATCATTTTTGTTCTCTACTTGTTAAATTCAGAAATGCACCATACATCTTACTGTCTCTAAGTTGAATTTACCCCACTACAGGTATCATTGGGAAATTATTTTCAAACACTTTAGAAGGTAAGTTTATTTCTCCCTTGGAGTCCCAATTAAAGTCCCTAATGTAGTAAAGGAAAGTTCTTCTGCATCATCTTTAAAATCCTCTGCTGTCTTTCTACCTTAGCAAAGTTTCTCAAGACATCTCAATCACTACAGCTCTAATTGGGCCAGTTATCACTGTTGCAAAGAATTAACCTGGCATTTCAGTGCTTTGAGCTACATATCACTACAGACCGACTAACTTGAAACAGAGGAGATACAGATTTATCGAAGGCACCAGAAGGTAAGGTGGTAGCATATATAAGATAATGTAAAGATAAACGATATATATGTGAAAACATAGTCTAATATATTATAATTTATAGTAATAGTAAATCCAGTGGGAGAATTGTCAAAGCCAGAGACACAGCCAGCTAAGGATTATTGACTTTTCTTCCCACTTTCTAGTTCAAGTACTGCTTCTTTCTTTCATTCCACATTTATAACACATTATGGAAGAATGTTATGTCTCTATATAGTATCATGCTCTTTTCCTTATGGCTTGAAGCAGGATTGTGATAAAAGGAAAACCACATTGATCAATCATAAGTTCACTATAAAGCTACTGGAGAATCATAAGTTCAGTCTGGCAGTGAGGAGCATCTTCTAGAGACCAAATGCTGGGCACTGGTGCTTGTTAAGGGGATCTGAAATCTTCAAGCATGTAGTGGCTCAAAACTCCTGACATGAGATGTTGAGAAAGAAAGAAAATAATGCTCTGCATCTTTGAGGTTGGGAAATTCACAGTTAGTACTGTGGTTCATCACTGAGCCCTGTTAACTTGGCACAGGCCATGCAACAGATAAATGTAATCCAAATGACAGTGTTCATGTCAGAATCAATTTGGGTGCTCACTTGTGACAGGTACAAGGAATCTTAGGACTTTTTCATCATCTCTATAAATGGAAGAATTTAGAGGTTACAAAACGCTTTATTTTAATGCTCAACTTGTATCATGCAAAAGATATATACCTGTGTGAATACATTTCAAAATATTATATGCATACTTCCATCTCCTACACATATAACACATAGGGTGAGTGTCACAGTTAGGCCATGTCATTATAATTTCCGAAGCTGTCTTAGGCTTGTAGATGTAGCTCAGTAATACAGTACTTACATAGCATGTGCCAGGTCCTTTGTCAGATACCAAGCTTCCTTCAGAAAAAAAAAATCAAGAAATTTTCCATTAAATTTTGTTAATTTATCAAATTATATCTAATTTTGCCTTTGGTACTTTCAACTTTTCTGTTGAATGCTGCAGATTTAAAATAGCCAAAATGTTTACAGGAAGAACATGCAGGCTGTAGGTTAATGGGCAAGATGCAACTCTCTTTATAAAGTCAAAATAAGGTGGAATCAGATTGGCTCAACAAGGAGAGGCCTGCTTTTCAGTTCTATACCTTGAACAAACCCAGTGTGTTGTTACTTGAAATGTAATGACATCATAGATCCAAACTATACTTTTTTGTCTATGTCCAAACAGTACCACAGTATAAGAAAGAGGTGAGGAGTGCTTCATTCATTTCATCAAGATTTATTTTGTGATTACTATGTGTGCAGCAATGTACTAGAAAAAGGAGACAATTAAGATAGGCATCAAATAACTTACAGAGAATTAACACTTCTGCTCACTATAAATATATCCCATAATATAGAAAAATAAAAGAGACACCAAGGTAAACATAAACATATATTTTTATAAATAAATGTGTTGCTGAGTTTAAAAAAAGAAGAAAAGAAAAAGATTTCCAGGAACCAGAGGGCCCTGAAGCCGAGCATGAATGCATGGGTATTACCCATGAGGACAGTAAGGGAAGTGCTCATAATGTCAGCCTGAGAGACTGCATGCCAGGCTCAGAGCTGAGGAAGGGAAGCAAGGCAGTCAGTCCTGCATGACAAGGACTGCTACAAAAAATGATGGGCAACATCTGGAAGTCAAAGGACTACCTGTCCATTACAGAGGCTTGGCAAACAATTGTCCATATTCCCAGGGAACTGGCAAGGAGACTTCCACCCATTAAAGGCAGTGAGTGAAGGCCTCACCCCACACAGAAATAAAGCCCAAGCCTGAGCCATAACTAAGTTAATTAAGATCAGAGCTGTCAAAGCAGAAGCAAGTCATGTAATGTCATAGGCACCATGTGGGGTGATGATGCACTGCCTATGGTGTACATAGTGTAGCTGTGTACTACAGCACCAATGAGGAGAAAACACTGCTGCTGGCTCTGTACTCATTACACTACTTGCAGTACACCCTACTACCACAGAATTTTTTTAAAGTTTACTGTAAAACAGTATATACATTATTCTAGAAATAGCTTCATAATCCAATCACCTCCAAACTCCCCTCCTCCTACACAGCTACATTGAGGACCAAGCTTTCAACACAGAGTTCGGAGAAATCTTTCACAACCAAGACAAAACAGTCACTTTTCTTGTGTAGACATTGGCATCTCATGCATAGAGTCCATGGTGGCTGCTACACATATGACACTACAAAGGACAGCCCCTGTAGAAGAACGATTCCGTGCAAAAGGCCAGTCATGCTGTGTTTGAGTAATCAGGGTTATAGTAAAAGGACTAAGTGGCTTAATACATATAAAACACATATAACAATATAGAGCACATAAGCAATGTCTAATTTTTAAATATATGCATTATGTAATACTTATAATTATGCAAAATGTATATAACATGTATACATACGTCTTGGGTATGTCATTATTGTGTAATAATGTACTATAATATGTGTGCACATTTTTTCTGCATATTGTATGCGTTCATTTTTGTGTCTTCTTCACGTTCTCTGTGCTCTTTTCTCCCTCTGCCCCAACCCCTCTTACCACATCATTATTCACTCACTTCTAGATCTTACTGAAATTTCTTCTCAGAGGATAATCCTCTGAACATCTTATCAAAATTATACCTATCTTGCCTCTGTCCTTTCACCTTATAGAATTTCAGCATTTAAAATGGACTGACTCGTTGTCTAGACTACAAAAATAATTGCTTCCAACACCACATTGTGCTTATCCAGCAGTGTACACTCAAATACTGCAAATGGATTACAAGACATTTTTAGGCAATAATCACTATTTATGGCATGTTTTACTCTGTAGATTCTAGCACAGCACTCTGCAAACATTGTGTTCAGTCATCACTGTGAAGCTGTGCAGGAAGGTGGGGGGTTCCAAAACAGACAAGGAGTATGAAGCAGAGTAGGACCACTTTGGAGCCACTTGAAGTATGCAGCTGTCTAGATAACTCAGACCTGGAAAACATCTGTTCTTTTTCCCTTTTTTTTTTTTTTTCCTCTTTTCTTTTTTGTCTTTTTTGAGACAGAATCTCCCTGTAGCCCCATCTATCCTGGAACTCACTAGGTAGACCAGACTGGCAAGATTCACCAGCCTCTGCCTCCCAAATGCAGGGATTAAAGGCATGCCCCACCATGCCCGGTGAAAACATCTTTTAACAAAAATCAGCCACTTCATTGGTCTTTGCCAATCTTGGTCTTAACAGCAATCCCTTGAGGCTACAACTATGTGGCGACTGTGGGGCAATTCAGGCAGCAGCTCCGAGTTTCAGAACCAGCTGCCAGAGGGCAACATTATATCAGGAACCAGAGAACGAAAAAGAAGGGGGCAACTGGGATTTTCCTGAGTAAACGGAATATAAAGTAATTGAACTGTGAAGAGCACGTACGAGACCCCCAGTGCATCTACATTCGGGGAGAAATGGAACTTTAAAGACATGCTTTCATAAGAGAAAAGCCCTCTTATTACAAATAGACTGGTAAGCGGCTGTTTTCATATCAGAATGTAACACGTCACTTGTCCCCTGTGAAAAAGCATGAAATGTGCATGTCTGAGTCTCTCAAGTCTCCCAAGTACGCTGATCACATCATACCGTATTTACAGAAGAAAGTGCTGCTTCAGTCAGATCACAAATGCAGCTGCAGCCAGCCCTCCCCGATGTTCACATGCACAAAAGTTGGAAGGATTTCCAGGAGGTGGTGTCAGCTGACCAGTACTCTTTGCTGCTTTTCTGTTGTTTTTATTTTTCATATCTCACATAGTTTAAAACTATCTTCACATATTCAGTTACAAAAATCCTGTCAATAATTTTAACCTGAGCAAATGAGAATGGGCAAACTTCAACTTTGTGAATACCTAATTCCTCACAATATTACAATGATACTTAAAAATAAAATTTTTATGACATTCGTGTATGTTCATTGGTTGTAATGCATTCCTATCACAAAGTCTTGTGAGTTCTAAGAGAGCACTCACCCTAGAGAGTAGGCATTTTTCTGCTCTTTTCCTTGGTTTAAACTACTGGCTGATGTCGATCCCTCCACCAGCTTACTTACTAGCTTTCTTCACCATGCCTCCCTTTGCTGGGATCATTGCCTCTTCATCTTTTCCCCACAAAAGCCCTGCACATTCCCAGCTCTCCTTTCCCCCAGTATGTGGATACTTCCTTCTCTGCTTACCCATTCCTATATCCAATTCCATACTGTTGGCTTTTGCATTAATGGACAAGGTTGAGTCTAGCTTCTAAGCTCATAGAGGATAGCTCAGCTGTTAAGAGGGCTAGCTGCTCTTTAAGATCTAAGTTTAGCTCCTAACAACTGTGTTGGGCTGCTCCCAACCTCCTGTAGCTCCAGTTTCATGGAATCTGAGGCCTTCTGGTTTCCACAAGCACCTGGACATATGTGGCAAACTTATGAGTAAAAACTAAAGTAAACCTTTAAAAAATTAAGTAATACATACAAAAAATGAATACACTGTAATCACACAATTCAATTAATTTTCACAGTATGAACATATCTTGCAACAAGTAACTAGGTCAGAAAAAAGAATATTAGCAGAACCTCATGACTAAACTAAATCAGAGTGTCAGAAACCCAATGCCAGAAATGGCAATGTGTTGCTAATGTAGTTAAGCAGCAACTTTTCTGTAAAAAAGAAAAAAAGAAAGAAAGAAAGAAAATGAGATTCATAAAACTGCACTATGGGCACTATTCATACAAAAGAGATGATAAAGAATTCCAATCCTTAGCTTTATGCTAAAAATAATAAGACATAGGCCCTTAAGTCTGTACCAAAAACTAGTACGTTAATAGTAATTTAGATGGTTTCTATTAAAATATTTTATAATTATAAAGTATTGGGATTTTTTACATCTTTTTATTATTTCTATTTTACGAGTACATGGCCTGCATGTATGTAAGCACATATATGTTGTGTAATTTCCACAGTCCACAGAGGTCAGAGGAGGATGTTGGGTCCCCTGAAACTGGAGTTATGAACAGTTGTTAGCTGCCATGTTGGTGCTGGGAATTGAACCCGGGTCCTCTGCAAGAGCAGTCAGTGCTCTTAACTGCTGAGTCATTTCTTCAGCCCCTTACAGTACCATTTTTAATGGCTCACTATCTTTGGTCTAATGAAAAATGATAATAACCAGCAGTGATTATTGGAATGGAAAGCATATGGTCAATTTAAGAAAACCCTAGAAAGTGTTATTGGTTAGATGTGGCTCACTCAATGTGGGACTGAGAGAGGGAACTTTAGAGAGCTCAGATTTCTGGCTGCATATCTTGGTGGCATCAACTGAAGATGTAGAAAGCAGGTAAAGGAATACTGGAAAGGTGTAAGTACATTTCTTGATGCTTCTTGAGTTTGCCTTCTCTTTTGGCTATCCAAGCATAACAACTGAGCAGAAGCTTGGTTTGGGGTACTTGGTGCTTTGAGAACCTGAAATACAAGAAGTTGGAGATTTGGGGATAAGAGCTGAGCTTGAAATCTTGACTCTGTTTAGACCCATCAAGGAGTACACAAGTTTGAGGAATGGATCATAAAAAATGGTGCAAAAGGGGAAGAAGGGAAGAAAGGAAGAAACGGAAAGAAAGAAAGAAAGAAAGAAAGAAAGAAAGAAAGAAAGAAAGAAAGAAAGAAAGAAAGAAAGAAAGAAAGAAAGAAAGAAAGGAGAGAGGGAGGGAGGGAGGGAAGGAAGGCATTATAGAAGTGAGGGTCTATAGAAGTACCAAAAAAAATGGAATTGATGAACATGCACCACTGCTCCAAGAGAAGTGCAGGGTTAGGTTCCTGTGAGTCTCTGGATGCAGCACTGTCAACGCCTGATAAATGACTCGCCTTGCTTGTGTGCTTCTGCCCTAAGCCACCTCATTCACTGTATATTGCTGATTCCTTAGCATTGAGTTCACGACCAACAGAACTATGAGGCATGCCTGAATTAACACATTATCTCCCTTAAAGAACATCACCACCTCCTGTTCTTAAAATGTTAGAAGGTATTTAGAACTACACTTGGGGTCCATTTTAAACAGAGAAATACCAAGAAGAACCACAGATGTGAAGGATGACACTAAACTGACCACCAAGCAACATCACTGACAGCAGGTAAAAGCAAACAGGCAAACAGAACATTGCTTGTTCCTAGTGGGAACATAAATTCCTCAAATTCTCAGCACTCTGAGCACACCCATGAATGACTGACAGGTGGCACAATGTGTCTTTGGGGTATAATTGAACTTCAATGAGCAGACAAATTTGAAAATAATTTATCTCCCAATAATTAGCATTGATTGTATTTAGAAGTGCTTTAAGGGAAATAAGAAAATATATTGCAGGGACTGAAGAGATGACTCAGCAGTTAAGAACACTTGCTATTCTTCCAGAGAACCAAGAACCCAGGTTCAGTTCTCAGCACCCACATGGTCGTTAACAACTGTCTGTAACTCCAGTTTCAGGGAATCTGACACCTTCTTTTAGTCTCTGTGGGCACTGCACACATATGGTACACTTACATACATGCAGGCAAAATACACACGTAAAATAAAAATAATAAAAAATAAGATATTTTTTTTAAAAAGAAAATACATTGCCACTCAGAAAGGTACAGTGAATCCATCAATTCTTAGATCATGTGATGGGGGCAAAACAGCTTCCAGTGAATTACTATAACTACTCTGTGAGTTAGAAAGTTAGAAGGGAAAGTTCAGGACACTGAAAGTCTTTCTAAACACAAAACACGCATACTATTTCTCCAAGCCAATAAATAGAACAGAGATGAAAGCAAATCGAATATATGTATTTTCTACCTAATTTGGGAAGGCATTCAAAGCAACATAGATATTTGAAAGGCTGAGAAATGTGCCTGTTTGACAAATTTATATGCAGTGTTTAGAATCAACTCTTCAAAAAATTCAACTTTCAAGGCAGGAAGGAAGGAAGGTGCCATTTGTGGCTAATAAAATGGTTATAAAAGGACCGATACTGTTTAAACATTTGTCTTTTTAAAAATTCTGAACTTTCAGCTGCAACATTAGCTGGCTCACGGGAAGAAAATAGTTATTTGAGATTTACAAAGCAATGTTTATACAAACTTATCTATAAGTATACGCATTTCTAATCTAAAATTCCAAACAAAAAAATCAAATCTTGAAGTTGTATTAAAATGTTCTACAGTGTTAAGAACATTCTTTAAAATTAAAAGTTATCTCCTTGACCACTAAATATATCTTTTCCACAGCTGAATACTTTAAATAAAATAAAAGGAATGAATTTTTCAATTCTCAAAATGACTGCTGGGTCAGTGACCAAAACAAATTTGCTACAAGGGAAGGAAGATGTTTTCAACTTTTTAAATCAAATCATCTCTCAATTTAAATTTTATGTGAGGGCGAAACAGAGAGAAAGCCCCTGCGATCCTGTCTAGTGTTATTTTTATTTTCAATCACTTCTGCCGCATCACTGGATAAAAGCACAGTGAGTCAGAATTGAAGGACACATTCAACAAACGAAGGAATGACTATGTAAATACAGATTAACAATTTGGGTCAATAGTGATAAAAAGCTTTTCAGCAAACTTAAGTGTTGACCTCTGAAGCCCCTCAATACAGTAAATATGTCAGCGAGTAATAAGACTGACTAGCATGGAATCCCACTTTGGGCATGATTGAGTTCTTCCCACACTGGCACCCAACAACCCATCTTCCAAATGACTGTGGGAAACACTCAACAAAATATAAAACCCACTGCTTAAAAGTACTGAGTCATGCCGGGCATGGTGGCACAGGCCTTTAATCCCAGCACTCAGGAGGCAGAGGCAGGCGGATCTCTATGAGTTCAAGGCCAGCCTGGTCTCCATTGTCTAAAAAAAAAAAAAAAAAAAAAAAAAAAAGCACTGAGTAATGAGTGTGTAGACAGTGCTTCAGGAAAATTCATACTTGAATGACTTACTGTGATTTTCAGGCTTAAAGAACCAGAGGCCACAGTCATGGCTGTCACAACCTTTGAAAAGCAAGAGGCACTCAGGAGAAGCCACAGGTAGGAAGCCTGGAGTTCTTTGTGAAAGCCCTGCTCAACATTTTGACTAACTCTTCAACCACACACGTAGGACAAGCTCAGAATAAAACAGGTAAGCCTGAAAGAACTGAATTTACATTTGTACTCTCTGCAAAGTATGGGGCCATAATCAGCTAAATCGATAGGACAAAAATAGAAGTGCTTTTCACAGAAATCCTGGAAAGCAGAGCATCTAACCGTTCCTGTCACCAGTGAGTAGGGTGTGATGAAATTCCACACTACATGAAAAACCAGGGAAAGAAGATCTCTTCCTGAAAGAAATGTAATTAGTAAATTTCAGTGCAGATATGGTCCAGATATTGAATTATCTGGACTAAGATCTTAAACACGCCAACTGTTATAAGCTGAATGATATAAAGGAAAGTATAGGAATGAATGAAAAGACAGGAAATCTGTACACAAACACAAAGTGTGTGTGAGGAGGGTAGGAAGTGAAGCCTGGAGCTTAAAGACACTGTATCTTTTTTTTTTTTTAATTATGGAATAAGCTTAAAGCAGAGTGAGATGACAGAGGAAAGAGTCAATAAGTGTCAAAAGAAATCAACAGATATACAATCTGTAAGACAGATGGGGGAGGAGCTATGGCAGGGACTTGTCCTTTTCTTCTGAGCCTCATGCTGGACTCTTTCCCAGGTTCCACTGTTATTGAATGTAATGATTAGGTCATAAGGGAGGGTCTTCAATGAGCAGGATTACAACTCTTACAAAGGCATGTTAAGGAGTGTGTTTACCCCTTCAGCATCAGAGGTTACACATGAGATGGCTGTCAGTGAACAAGGTTACCCTTGTCGGACACCAAACCTGCACCATTCTGCCTTCAGACTTCCCAGTCTCTGGAACTTGAGAAATTAATTTTTGTTGCTTATGAGCCATATTTATGATATTTGTTATAGCAGCTAGCAAAGATTAAGATGCTTCCTTTCCAGACTAATTATGAGTAATTATACTGCAAAAATAGTTCATTTAAGAACATTTGTACATATTTTTTTATAGTTTAGGACTTTCTTTTGCCAAGTTAATTCACTTGGTATTGACAATAACTCTTTGACCTTAGTATGGAAATTGCTAATTTCTCCATTCTCTAGAATGAGAAAAAGAAGGGAAGAAGGGAAAGAGTAAGGGAGGGAAAAGAGAGGAGGGAGAGGGCAGACTGGAGGAACCTAGCTAGCTCCTGGAAATAATGTGGTATGTACAAGGCAAACAGACTCACTGTGTGTCTGTCTTACTGCTGCTTAAGGATGACTTTGCCCATTGAAAGAGTTTATCCCCTTGTTCCACCTAACACAAGCTCTGCCCCCAGCATAGGCTCTTGTCTTTGGCCACTGCACATTCTATAGGAGACAGATTTTCTAACTGTTCTTTGGGGCATTTGGTCTTATCGTACCAGCAAACCATATCGAGAACTTGGAAGGCTCTGTGGAGTTGGTCTGTGAGGGCACTAAGGCTCTGGTTGGATTTGCAGCACACCTGACAGATTTCAGATGCTCAGTTGGAGCTGCACACAAGCCCAATACTCCTGTGCTATGATGACTTTTCCTGCTGCTTCGACTGCCTCCAGAGCAAGACCTCTCACAGAGGTGATCCTTACATTTTATGTGTGTTTTTCTTTGCCTGGCTAAAACCTGTGTCTCCTGTGTTTGCTTGTCAAATTGGGAGGTTGTGGCAGAGAAGGGTTAGAAATGTTGTTTTATTGTTTTATTTCATAGTAAGAAGAGGTGTAACCTTGCTGAGAGGGTGACAAATTCAGTTATAGTCAGCCAGCTCTTGACAGGCTTTATCAGAAAACCAAACAAGGTATCCCTGCTACCAGCTGTCACAGTACTAAACAATGAATGTTTGATGAAGCCGACCTGCAAATACACACAGCTCTGTGGAAGTCAGCGTTAAGTAGCAACTAGCTGACAAAATTAACAAGAAAAGGTCTTGGTAGAGGATATCAGAAGAAAAGGGGGAAAAAAAAAGAAAGAAAAACTAAACGAACACCTCCTATTTATCTGGGTACGTGCTGGAAGAGCTTGCAGGTGAGGTGGAATTGGAAATGCAGTTGCAGTTCTGTTAAGGTAAATACATGGTCTTCCTCCCATCTCACATGGGAAGGACAGTGGGAATAACTGCCAGATTTTCCAAATCAGTGGTACTACGAAACGTGGAAACTACGCTGCCGGACACGTGGGTTAGGCTGCGCGTCTTGCTGACGGGGGCGGGGGGCGAAGCAGCCCAGAGTGTGAAGGGTCCTGCACGGTTGCCAGCCCCACATTTGCTTATCCTGTTCAATAATGTTTCTCCAAAAGCAAAATAAAAAGTTTTCACCCAACAAAAACAAAAATATCTCTCAGGAAGATTCTCCTTCATTCCCCAATCTGTCCTCTCCAAAGTCAAAATTAGTGGCTTTTTCCCCACCCTTAAGGGAAAATACCATATGATTATTTTAAGCTGCGATAAGCCCCGTGTGTCTGAAAATCATAAGAAAGTGTTTTAAAATAAAGAAGGATCAAAATATTGAAATTATTTTTCACATCAAGCCCTGACACACACACACACCACACACACACACATACCACACACACACACACCACACACCACACACACACCACACACACGCACACACACACACGACACACACCACACACACACCACACACCACACACACATGCACACTCACACACACACCACACACACACCACACCACACACACACATACACAGACGCACACACCACACACACCACACACACACCACACACACACCACACACACATGCACACTCACACACACCACACACACCACACACACGCACACTCACACACACCACACACACACCACACCACACACACCACACACACACATACATACATAGATGCACACACCACACACACCACATACACCACACACACATGCACACTCACACACACCACACACACAGACACACACCACATACACCACACACATACACACATAGACACACACACGTGCACACACAACACACTAACACACCACACTTGTCTGTTTCTATGTCCATCATCCAGACCCGCTTACCTCTGGACTCCACCACTACTCTCGTGTATTAGACTGTGAATAGCCCTCACTTTACTATGATTCTTCGCAGCAAATCCAGCTCCAGCCACTGTCCATTGTGGTCTGGGGGAGTGATGAAAGAATTGACTGTGAACCCAAGACACTGAAGAGTTTCAGGGACCCAGAGACATGGAGAAGCTCTGTGGAACCAGGCTGCAGCCACCCAGACTGCAACCCATAGCTCCTCTGTTGTGTTCTCATGACATTCCTCGGCAAAGCAGAACAACCTGCTTAGTGTGGAAGAAACACATCAACGATCACACCCCACACTCCCCACTGAGCCTGTAAATGAGGAGGAAGCCCACAAAAGAAGGTTCACATCCATTTCTCCAGACAGACTTTAATAAAATGCAATGTAGCATAATTAAGTAATCCTCCAACATAATGATGAAATTTCATGTGTCTTTTCTTTGTGAACTTTCTGTTTGTATATTTTTGAATTCATCTTAGGATACCATCTAGTATTTTACCCTGAATAGAGTGATGTTCTAAATATAAAATTATGTCTCCTCTCAATCTGAAAAAGCCACAAATATTATCTCTTGAGGGTTTGTGTCCTTTCTTATCTCTGTCTCTCCAAATTTTTCCTATCTATACTGAATTGAAGAATTTTTTTTTTAATTATATATGTTCTACTATTTGTCTATATCCAGTGTGGCAAATAAGGTCTAATCTTAGCAATAGAGATACAGAGATATGAAGTTCCCTGATGGATTCTATAAGCAAGAAAAGTCTGTAAAGATGTGTTGCCTTCACACTGCACAGATGTGGGTCTCCGTTTGCAGCTAAAGGGCAATAGCTGAAGTTTGATGTTTTGCTACTAAAAATCTGAAAGAGCTCCTGCTTCCAGATTTCATATTGGGAAATAGAAGGCACTCACATAAGTCCACAAAGAGAATGATGAGGAAAACAGGCTCTCTGGAGATGAGTGAACAGAATCAGATGTGAGGGCTAACCTTACAATCGCAGCACAGAAAAGAACTGTCAGCAGAGCTCCTCTTTCTCTGAGCATAAGGAAGAAAGGAGATGCTAAGATGTCTGACATCTGTCGTAATTGTAAATACTTAGCCAGAACTGATTTACACACCTTTATTGCCACGATCGGAAGCAGTCCTAGGGACAGCGCCTGTGCCTGGCACAACCCCAGGCCACAACCCCAGGCCTCCAGGAGGAGGAGCACGAGGAAGAAGATGAGAAGGAGGAGGAGGAACGAGAGTAGAAGTTAAGCACTGAAGTCCAGAATAAATAGTCAACTTCAGCTACATAGATTGTAGGGATAAGAATCTTCTACCATAGGGAAACCTACTCACTGTGAAAATGGAGGAAATTGAATTTTAAGTCCCACCTTCACCTCCATCTAAGGGTGTCTGAGGCTGTGTCAGCACCATCTTGTAAGCTGAATATGATATGTACCTTCAGCAAACCCTCTTAAAAAACCTTGCTAAACCTCAGATTCAATGAGACATGTAGTGTACTCCTGCCCTAGAGCGTTTCCTTCACTGAGGAAAGTGTGTACTCTCCTAATGTCTGCATGGCTAGAATGTATTTGAAAGCAGAAGAGAAAATGAGATAGAGAAAAAGAGTTTCTCAAAGTTCACTAGAAACTCAGTGCCTAAAAAACTTGATTTTCATAACAGAAAGTTAAGATTCATTTTAAAGAATTTATCCCAAACATAAGATGTGCAAGGATTTCATCAATGTATAAGAATATACATAAAAATAAAAAAATAAAATAAAATAAATATACATAATACATATATATACATTTATATGCATTTGTTCTATTTTTCTTTTTGAACACCAGAAAGAAGGTCATTAGGAAAATCTGACCAATATCTGAAATGCCTTGGCTGAGAAGTTATTTGGATTAATTTACTGTCTGCATTCTGAGTATGTATATGCATAATCTTGGGTGTGTATAGTGTGGTATTTGTAGTATAAATTTCATGTCATGGAACCTAGAGAGATAGTTCACAATTTTTTATGAATGCAACACGAAGAGATGCCACCTTCAATTATTTCAATGGGACAGATGAAGCTTGTAGAGAAACCCGAAGAACTGGCTTCATGCATTGCTAGACTTTAACGTCATATCCTGTATGTTAGGGAAAGTGGTCTTCTCAGGAATAGGATTTTAAAAGCACCAAAAAGGGCACTATGCCCAAATGTCACCTCATCTGAAATTCCACCAGCAGCAACCTGTCTTGTTTATGGCTATAAGGAAACACTGAGTACTTCTTACCGACTGGTGATTCTGTGAACTTGATTTCCTGCTTAATGCAACTGTGGTATAAAAGTATATTATAAAACTATTTCTTAGAAAAGTGACTAGGCCCACAAAATAATCTATAGGCCCAGGATTTTCTAGCACAACGATAAGCACATGGTTGACACTTTGAACAAAAATATCTATTTCTTTTGGCCAGGGCATTCTCTGCAGGAGTTATCCGGTGAAAACGCCTTAAGGAAATGACACATTTTCAGCCGTTCTCAGACTTTGGTGGAAGACTGAGTCACCTTATTGGCAAACCATCAAAAGTCATGGTGTTTGTATTTTAAAGGTGAGCCTGGCTCGTAGGAGCTACCAAGCAGAGGGTCACTAGAAAGAGCACTGCTGGTATCTGAATGTTCTCTACAATATTTTAAAAGTCCAGAAAAGATTAGAAGAGTAGTTCCTCTCATGAGCTGCTGGGTTCAGTATTGATGTACCAGGGACCAAGGGGAACAAGACGGGGCAGGTGCTTCTCCTGATTAGCTTCCAGGTCCTTCACCTAGGCGTCTATTATAACTGTTCAGTTTGGATTGGCCAAATATACTGATGCCTCACGTGATATTTCACTTGAGGAAAGAAGTGAAAGGAAAGAAGGGCGGGGGTGGGGGTGGGGGGAACACGGACGGGACACGGAAGGACAACTTCATCGGTTCCTAGCGTGGTCCTGAAGGCAATTTCTATTTCTAAATGCAAATCACTGGAAAGGCCAAAGAAAGGAAAGGGCTTTGTGAACTGATAAGAGAAAAATCTCAACTCCATTATGCAAGCCTAGAGGAATGGATGGTTTATAAACATTGGTTTTGCAGTCCATCAGGGCACCAGGACCCTGCGTTGCCAAGGGACACCTCCAGAGCTGAAATGAAATAAGACCAGTGTTTACATTAACATCCCCATTTGATTCACTGTTTGATTAAGACAAAGGAGAATGAAGCCGCAGCATCGGCTGCCCTGCCTCTGGATTGAAGAGAAGGCACCGCTCGGAGAGAAGCTGTGTGCAAGGTCCCAGCTGAGCAGGGAGCAGAGCCAGGGCGCCATTGCCCCAAATCCTCTCTTCAGTTTGCCCAACCCACAGCTCCAGTGCCCTCCCAATCAAACCATTGTAACCTGACGTGACAAAATAGATGGCTGTACCTCCTCAGGAAGGAAAAGACGTGAAAACACAGCAACTTTAGTACGCATTGTAACACAAAAAGGTTTTGAATCTGATAAGGGTGGGGTTGGACAAGAAGGTCTGAGTCGTCCTGAGGCCTGGACACAGTAACTCCATCTGACATACATCTACTCCTAAAGATAAAGAACAATGAATGTACTGTACCTCCACTGCAGAGAGAGAGAGGAGAGAGAGAGAGAGAGAGAGAGAGAGAGAGAGAGAGAGAGAGAGAGAGAGAGAGAGAAGAGAGAGAGAGGAGAGAGAGAGAGGAGAGAGAAGAAAGAGAGAAGAGAAAGGAGAGAGAGAGAAGAGAGAGGAGAGTGAGAAGAGAGAGAAGAAAGAGAGAAGAGAGAAGAGAGAGGAGAGAGAAGAAAGAGAGAAGAGAGAGGAGAGAGAGAGAGAGAGAGAGAGAGAGAGAGAGAGAGAGAGCTCATCCAATGCCACGCCTGTCCTCCTAAGGAAAAAGGATCTGAGGAACCGCCTGCAATAGAAGTGCAGGGTTTCAGTGTGTGACAGACAGGATAAGCTGCAGTTTGTTGAAGGAGGCGTGCAGGAACCCCACTGTGTGTTTCTATAAAGAGCAGAAGTAGCAAACACATAAATATAGATCATTCTCAACTTACAGTGGCTACATTGGCACTTTTTTACTTTAATAACGGTACAGAAATATACCCATTTTGTTTGACATTTTCAACACTCAATTCAAAATAATTCATAAGACATTCAGCATGTTATTTTAAGATAAACTTTGAGCAGATGAATTTTGCTTCACTGTAGGTTAGCGTCAGTTTCTAAGCACATTTAAGGCAGGTTAGGCTAAGCTACAGTGTTTGGTAGATTTGGGATATTGATGCATTTTTTTTTTTTACTTACAGTATTTTCAACTTACAATGTGTTTATAAGACATAAGCCCATCATAAGTTGCAAAGGACCTGCAATTTGTTTCACGTGAATTGGAAAAAAATTCAAAGTATAATTCCATCAGTCTTTCTCATCCAAATTTCAACTTTCCGTAGCAAAAGAGAGCTGGGTGATCCTACAAGTATCCAGGAATTCACTGAAAATAGAGCTTTTACCCAAGCAAGGACTTAGTGGGAAGGTACTCGAAACATAACAACAATGCCTAGTACTTATATCTCTGGACACACCCTCAAAATCTTGGTATTTTATTATAAGTACACATATCCTATATGCCATCTTTGAGAGATGGGGGTCTGACCAACAAGAATACTTGCTTCCTTCAATGTTATCACAGTTTCCGAACTGAATGCTTCAAGGAATTCCTGGGCTGTCCAGGAGTTAAAGAGCGCAGTGTGCCTGGTGCCATCCGTGTTGTGTTTGCGGTGCTTGTACGTGCTGTGTCCTTCATAAGATCAGCTCCAAAGTTTGAAGGACCAAGATTTGCTATAATGTGATGTAACAAGACACTTCTGCACTCTGTAATCCCTAAGAAAGCACTGACAAGCAATAAACTAGAACAAAAGGAAGTATTAGCAGGTCAACGGCCCCTTTCCCTGTTCTCTAAATTAGTCTGCATTGACTCTGAGCTGCCCCCTATACGACTTTCTTTCTCCTCGTTAAACCTCTTGTAGTTCCTTGTTGTCATTGTAAAAATCACAGCTTTCACCTCAAAGGGCAATGTAAATGACAGTTTACGCTGAAGTTAAATGTGAGTGACCATGGTCCAGAGACACAGATTCATATTACCCCAAAAACCATCTTCCAATGTGATGACAATTTCACAATTTTTTTGTGATAACAAGAAAGAAATATATAAATAAAGACATGTTAAAGACGCATTGGTAGAAACACTATATAGGCAGGCTATAGCAAAGCAAGGAAATCTCTACAGTAGGTTTCAAGTTTTATCTGATAACATTGACAGCCTTTGTGCTGATTGAAGCAAGGGGCTCTGTTAGTATATTCCAAAAGGGTTTATTAAATGCTATAAGAATGTTAGACCAAACATGGAATGGGCAATAAGTGTCTATTTGGGGGCTAATATAGCCCAAGATCCTTTGGATCTGGACCTGCAACATTTCAACTCTCTGCAATCATTTTTTTCTTTTTTTGTCTTTTTGAGACAGGGTCTCCCTGTAGCACCAGCTGGACTGAAACTCACTATGTAGACCAGGCTGGCCTTGACCTCACAGAGATCCACCTGCCTCTGCCTCCTGAGGACTGGGATGAAAAGGCGTGCACCACCACACCCACTCTGCAATCACTGAATCAGTCAGTCTTGTAGAATGCTTAATGTAGGTGCAGACCTTTTAGTTTACTCTGGGAACTTCAGTTAACATTTCCTTCCTGTACTTTCTCCTTAGTTTATTTCCACAAACATTTATGCAGTTATTGTACCAGAAGTTGTGCTTAGCAAAGGATATAATTGTGACTTCTCAGGCTCTGTGCTCCCCCTTTCATTCAGCTTCATCACCAGCAACTGACTGCTCTCCTTAAGAAATCAGGGTGCACTGTATATGTGTGCAGAATTATCATAATGAGACTAATTATTTTATACAATTAATATATGGTAATACAATGAAAAAAATTAAAATTAAAGAAATTCATCCAGTGAAACAAAGAAATTAAAGAAGCAACAAGACTTAAATACTGTATCTGGGGTCTAGGGATCAAGCACACACTTGGAAATTTCTAGAAACAAACACTCTACCTGCTTGCCACCTGTGCCGATATTCTCAAAATATGTGAAGCTTAAGGGATGGACTTTGAAGTCTGTCACCCTTGGGCTCTGTCTATGTGAACCAAAGCAAGTCACACAGTTGCCCACGGCCTCCATTTCTCTGTCTAAAATAGGAGTGAGTGTAGCAATGTTGACATCCCAGGTTCACAGCAAAGGTTATTTCAGGCAGTGATAACCAGATGTCAGATATCTGTGTCTCTTCTTATTGTTATTCAGCTGATCTTTTTCATTGCAAACTTTTATTCAATGTGTATTTTAAACAAAGTTCACCAGGATAAAATCTTTACAGAGAGGGACAGTGGCCACAGAGACTGCCCATTCAGAAAGGAATGTCACCTTTATGGTGAGGAGCTCATTTCTAGAAGGACTAATGTGTGCAATCTTCCTTCAGCCTCTGGCTCCACACCTACTAAGAAGTGTGGGACAAAATACGAATGTAGCTGAGCATGAACTAAATTCAATCACTTCAGCACGTTAGAATTTGTGTGGTCATGAGATAGAGAGCCAAGGCCGTGGTGCGGTACAGACCCATTTTACTTTGCTCATCATTATCCAACAGGGTGTTTACATTTTTCCGACAGTTTGCAGAGTCTTGCTTTAAGTTTTTTTATTTTTTAAATTATATTTATTTTTTGTCTGGCTGTCTGTGAGCACATGCTATGATATGCATGCGGAGGTCAGAGGATAACTTTTGGGAGTTGGTTCTTTCCTTCCACCACTGAGGCCCAGGGATTAAACTCAGGTCATCAGGCTCAGCGACAAACCCCTTTACCTATTGAGCTTTCTCACCAGACCCAGAGTCCTGTTTTCAATTGGTCAGAAGTAGCTGATTTCAGAAACACATAGATTATAAAATTATATTTTACAATATTTCCAAGAGATTTTTATCATTCTCCCTCCATAGTGTCTGAAATTCTATTATTTGACCTTATCTTTTAACCTTTACTGAAACATAAATATCTACTATAAAATACATACTCTAAGGTATAATCACTCGTTTTATGCCCAGATTAATGAATTTATGGTCTGTTTCATGAACATGTTTTGGTAAATCAGGTAGAAAAGATGCAGAACCAGTTCAATGAATTTCCAGAAGTGCAGGATAAAAAGCAACTCAAGGACAAGGGATGTACCTGCAGAACACTACTCCACCTGAGAGCTGCTCTACCCAGAGAATGGAAAGGAACTTTTTGGTTAGTTTGTTTCTATCTATGCGCTGAGAGCTGCTCTACCCAGAGAACGGAAAGGAACTTTTTGGTTAGTTTGTTTCTATGTTTTTGAGACAGAGTCTCATTGTACTGCTCAAGCTAGCTTGAACTTGTGATTCTCACATCTCAGCCTCCTGAGTAGCTGGGACTATAGGTGTGTGTTTATGGAACATTTTTGTCAATGCTTAATTTCAGTCTAACAATGTATGACTTTGAGAATGTCTAAAAAAGTTTTGAGGTATTTTGAGTTCCTAGAAAATGAAATAAAAGGTATAAATAGATTTCCATAGTTTAAAAACAGATCGTAGGGTTTTTTTTTTTTTTAATTTTATGTGTATGAGTGTATTGTCTGCATGTATGTGAGTGCACCTGTGTCATGCAATGAGGCAGAGGTCAGAAGAGGGCTTTAGATTCCCCTGGAACTGGAATTAAGGTCAGTTCATAGCCTCCATGTGGGTGCTGGGAATGGAACCTGGGTCCTCTGCAAGAGCAGTCAGTGCTCTTAACCGCTGAGCCATCTCTCCAGCCCCCAGATCGTAGTTTTAGTATACTGGAAATTTGGTAACTAAAATTTTGCACAGTATTAGCATTCAGGCATTCATTAAATTGGGAACCATTCAGTGAAGATCTCCACAATAGTCTGCTGCTAAAGTTTATCAAATGGAAGTGATATCAATCTGATGCTGAGCCTCCTCACAGTCTAAAGTAGTAATTGTCAATTCAGAGTTGAAACATTTCTCACTTTTACGTCTTTTGTTTCGTTAGTATACCTACCTAAAAGATGTAATTCTTTAGCTATGAGTCTGAACCGATTTGAAAACAGGGCTTTTCCCAAAATATTAAGTAGTATTACATACAGCTGCATATTTGATGGGAAGAACAAATGTAAACTCATATGACTTATGGGAACCTTCCCTCATCTCTGAAGCTGGTTTAATGTGACCATCAATGTCTCAGTCCCCTCCCCCCATGTGTAACAAAATATTTCCTACCTGTGAGCATTGCATTGTGAATACTTAATGATACAGCATTAGGTTTGTGCTTTATATCTGAAAGTATGTATTTTCATTTTGTGACCATTTTATACATTAGGTAGAAAAGTTTAAAAATAATTGCTCTTTATGTGGAAATATAAAACTTGGTCAGTAAATTCCCCATGTACAAAACATAAATATTGCATGTAAAAATCATGTCACAAAGCTCTGTGTTTAGATATAAAACATGGCCATTAAATTGTCTAGATGCATGCAAAAAATAACAGGAAGAAATGGTTGCTTCAGCCTGAGTTCCTCAAATAAAAACTCTGCTTCAGATCCCTGGCCATCAAGTTTATCACTGCTGATTCCCTGTGATGTGATCAAGGACTGTAAGTCATCTATACCTATATAGTGCTGCTTTGGAGGATACTCACAGGGTGACATCTGCCTCATCTCACACATCCCCCTTCTGCTGCCTTTTCTAAGGAACCACCAACCCAGTAAACCTTCTTTTGGCTGAACCCATTTTATTCTCTTCCACTTTTCCCACTGTACAGTGTACATTCATATCATGTCTGTCTTCACTACTCCCATGTAAATACAAAGCATGAATGCAAGCTCCTTCAGAGTAGTGGCTTTGCTTGGTCACTGCCTATCTAGTAGCACTCAATAAACAGACATTAAACAAAGAGCGTTGTTCAACACCCAGCTTTCCCTTGTCTCTGCCAGATCTGTTGGCACTATACAATGTTTCTTTTTTCAGAACTTTGAACAAATTCTGGATCAGTGGCTCCACTTCTGACCCTGATTTCTCCCTGACAATCCAACTATTGGGTTCTGAGGTATTGAGGCCATTTCCCCAGAGCTGTGGAAAGATGAGCTAACAGATTGTGAACTGCCAAAAATCTCCTTCCAGCTCAGTTAGAACATTGTCAGTGACAGTAATGTTGACAGTTTTCACATCAGAAAATATAGGTATAATGTGATTTCAGTCATTCATCTCCTTAGGTTGATGGGGAAGATTCTGAGCACTGTTCTTCGACACTGGGTGAAGAATCTATGCTCATCCATTTCTCCCTCCTCTTGGCAGGCTGCCATCTCATTGTCATCTGAAGAATCTCCCAACACAGGAAGAGCAGACAGGATAGCATTTGCTTACTTCCACACTGGCTTCAACATGCTGATATCAAGAACTTATGTTCAATTACTTACACCCACTGCTAACACTCCTTCCTAATTGTGGGTATAAAAGCACACTTCTTTGTTCCTCTATGTATATGTAGTTTTACTACAGTTTAAAGTGATGTTTGGAGTCTTGTCAAAATAGTGTTCTTAGTTCCACTATTATTCTGCAGTGGACCAGAGCTAAGATGAGATTAGTGGTTTGGTGACCAGACACTAACGCATCTCAAAATCCCTTCATCCAAAATATAACCAGTGATCTGTAAAACTAGGGTCCCCTTCCCTGGAGGGTGAGGACACAGTAACAGTGGGAGTAATATCTGTGTTGCAGGAGTAAGAATAAATAAAGACAGTGTTAGTTTGTAAGGACAGCATTAGCAGGTAGTTATTGTCGTAAATTATTCTGTGAAATCTCTTAGGTGTTAGAAAGCTAGATGCAGTGGCAGTGGCTTCCAGATCTTCTCTGATATAAGTTCCATATGTACTAATCCTTGGGCAATAAACATAAAATTTGGTGCATATTTATTATCCCTGAAGTAACTACACTCACAATGATGTATTTTTAAAAGAACTTGTTGCAGCTTGGAATGTGATCTTTGATTCCAGTTTTAAAGTAGCTGGGTGAGGATGGTGGTTCCTTTCTTCTCTTCAAAATCACCCCATGGCAATAAAGACTAAAGATCAGAAACTCCAACTTATATACTACAAAGTTTTAGGTATTTGTCTGGGTTTTCCAGGGAAATAGAAATGATAATATATACACATATGTAACTATAGATTAGACATGCTATGAAAAATTGGTTCTCTCACACAGTTTCTGAGATTAAGAAGCCCTTCAGTTACCAAATTGGAGGCATGGGAGAGTCAGTGGTAGAGTTCCTGTCCAAAACAAACTCCATTGGAAAGAGGAGATTGATGTCTCAGCTCAAAAACAATCATACAGAAAGATTGAACCCCTTCCTCACTCAGCATTTATTATATTCAAGCTTTTAACCAGTTGGAGAAGACCTACAAACGATGGGGGGGGGGGCAATCTGATTCACTCAGCATACCAATCACATGTTAACCTCAGCAATATCCACCCTCACAGACACCCAAAATAGTGTTAGACCAAAACTCAGAGCACTCAGATTGACACATAAAATAATATTTGCAGCATGTATAAACCAGAACCTGAAATTCACAGAAGGACTAATATATGCATTTAAAGTCTGACCTAAACTGAGAGGCAAAACCAAAAGCCTTGGAGCAGAAAGGAGACAACCTTTTTAAAGCAATTGTAACAGTATATATTAAGAAACTCACTGACCAATATATTTTCAATGGTCTTTGCAGCTAATAGAGAAAAATGTTAGTGATTAGTTCCTTAAGACCAAGCACAGGAAAAGTGGAAGCTTATTCTACATTTTAATTCTCTAAGTGGGATTCTTAGTGCCCAGAACATAGCCCTATTTATTGCCAGCAACATACATTTATTTATTTATTTTTACTTTTATACATGTGTTTTGCCTGCATGTATGTAAGTGCACCCATGCATGCAATTCCTGAAGAGGCCAGAAGAGGGTGCCAGATCCCCTGGAACTGGAGTGACAGATGTTAGCCTTCATGTATGTGCTGGGAAATGAACATGGATCCTGTGGAAGAGCAGCCAGTGATCTTCACCTCTGAGTCATCTCTCCAGGACCCCAGCAGCATATCTTATTCAAAAAATAATTAGTAATCACAAAGTACCAACCATAGGAATTATACAAAGGATTATACAAAGTTATACTATAAGAACTCATGTTGGGGCTGGAGAGATGGCTCAGCAGCAGTTAAAAGCACTGACTGCTCTTGCACAGGTCCAGGGCTTGATTCCCAGCAACCATATGGCTGCTAACAACCATCTGAAACTCAAGTTCCAGGGATCCGACGCCCTCTTCTGACCTCCTTGGGCATTGCATGACATGGGTGCACTTACATACACGCAGGCAATGCACTCATACACATAAAACAAAAATAATTTAAAATATTTTTAAAGAACTCATGTTGATTGCAGCACTACTTACAATAGTCAAGACACAGATTTAGTGTATACACCCATCAACAAATGAATTTATAATGCAATGTACATGCACAATGAAGTATTATTCAGACATCAAAAAGAACAAAATCACTCCATTTTCAGGAAGCTATGTGGAACTGGAGTTCATGTTAACTAAATAAGCCAGACTTGGATAAATACTGCTTGTTTTTCTCATATGTGATAAATACACACACACACACACACACACACACACACACGTATTCTCCTGCCTCTCCCTCCAGTCTTACATTTAGGAGCACTGGAATTAGAGACACATGCTGCCGTTCCTGACATTACATAGGTACTGGAGAGTCTAAGTCTAGTCCTCATGCTTGCATAGCAAGCTCTTTTGCCCACTGAACCATCTCTCCAGCCCCAGATTTGTCTTTACAAAAGATGCTTTTGGAAGGAGAGAGGGGACCTTACTTGAGAACCTCACCAAGCAAAAGGGAAGGAAAATGCAGCTGCCAAAGGAAACACAATCCCGCCAAATCTCTTTATTCTTTTCTCTACCTCCTTTATGGCCACACAATGAAGCAAGACAGTTTTCACATTGTCTAGTCTTAGAAGTGACTCCTTAAAGTGTTCAAAAACACTAAGCCACCAAATTCTGTAGACTAGGTGAAGACTAGGTGTATTATCCATACTTTCCTCCCTTTACTGGTTCTTCATGCCAGTTCCTTTTTGGTGCATTATTCCTTGTCAAGATTGAAAGAGATACCTCTTTTGCGATGCTTATAAATGTATGAAAGTGGATCTATCCATAAAGTGAGTATTTGACTACTTTTCAGCAATGGTGAGATTACTGCTGCAATGCTTGAGGGAATATACCTACATATTACAAACCAATCATTCTGTGCTTTCACCACATAAGCCCTCCAACAAAGACGACGGCCGAAGCATATAATCACAAACAAACATCCTGAAGGTTAAACAATCTTGAGGAATCAAGACGTGATTATATGCCACCCACTTGATAATGGAGAATATCATAATTTATTCCAATAGCTAATGTTCCCCAGCAATATTTTTGCCTCACCAAACAGAACATTAATGCCCTTCAAATGTTAGTCATTTCTCATGTGATTTCAAATTAGAAAGTACATAATGAGAACTCACATGTACAGCATACACCCATATTTACAGACACAGATTTCCATTTCAAACTAAAAACACATGCAGTCAGTTCTTAAGACGCCATCTGAGACGTCCCCATCAGACATGAGAAAACACAAGTGGCCTTCACCTCACCTGCCACCATCGATCAAAATTGGAAGTTCTCTTAAAAATTACCCTGGTAAACATAACTACAGAAGCAAGTCCACTTTTGAAGAGAAGGTTCTTCAAATCTGCACAGTCCAATGAGTTAGCTTATGGCATCCAAGAGAGTCAGCCCCAAGATGCCCAGGAGGAAAAGAGCTCTTGGCACATGAATGCAACAAAACCGGGTCTCTGTGGTAATGGTGTCTCTCTTGGAAGTCAGAAGATTTGATTGTGTATTAATTAGTGCTTTGTCATCTTTTGGCACACCATTGATTAGTTAGGTCTTCCTTAGCAGAAGTGTTCAGTGATGATTTAATTTATGAACTTTATTTTTCAAGATAGGCACGTTTCAAGCAGCAGGAAGACTGGCAATGGGACCGTTGTTGAACCTGTGTATCAATAAATGTGGACTGTGCTGATTTGCATGAGATTGTCTGATCTCTTCGGTTATCTCCCGGAAAGCACATGATAGATGTTGTGTGTGGTTCCCATTGCTGCTGTAACAAATTAGAAATTGAGTGATTTAAAGAATGTTTTATTCATATACTTGACGAAACCAGAAGTGCAAAATAAGACTTACAGGACTATAAAATAAAGGCATTGGTAGGGCTGGTTCCTTCCAGATGCTCCAAAAGAGGTCTGTTCTTTACCCTTTGCAGCTTTTGATGATTACAGTCATCTCATCTCTTAGCTTATGATTTTGTCACTCCACTCAGACTACATTCTCCTCCTCTGTCACCAGATACCTCCCTCTACCTCCATAAGCATGCTTCTGGTAGTAGTAGGCTCCACAAAGATAAGCTCCTCCTCTCAAGATCCTTGACTTACAACTGCAGAGTGCCTTCTATGTGAGGTAACATAGCCAAAGGTTCTAGGACATCTTTGGAAGGTATTACTTCCATTTTATAAATAGGAAAAAGAAGTCAAAGACAGTTATCCACGATCTCACTCTCATCAAGCAAAGCCCATGTTTCCTCTACACCACACGGAAGGCTTTATATTTGAGAGCCATTTCATAATTTTAAAATTTTATGTTTAATAACAAGTTTTAAACTGGAAAACATTACTGAAGGTCTCTGTATGTAACAAAAACATGTATTCCACACAGACACGTAAAATCAAGCTTGAACAATTTTAAAATATTCCTAAGGTCCATGAACCAGAAAGGAGCAAAATCACACCCCTTCCACCAAGAGCACAAAACAGTCCAGATTCATTTAGTGAAATTTCAAGTATTTGGACATGAAGCTTTCAATTGTACACAATATTTGACAATTTCTTCTTTAAACCAAATAAAAATGTTCACTTGGATTTGAGGGCCAGGCGTTAACTCAGAGGCCAGGAAATGGGACAGGGAGGAGGAAGAGGCACTGGAGTCTACTCCTCCTTCTTCGTAGGTAGGGCTCCTGAGAGAATTCTATCTGGCAATGGTTTTCCTATTGCTAAAACTAATTCAAATATTTCAAGTAATCCCAAGTGTTTGGTAAACAAAGAATACTAAAGCATTCTGTTAGTCTACAACATTCATGTGATTTCTAGAATTTTTGCAGCATGTTTTTAGGAGAGACAATTAGAGGTAACTTCTATGCCCTCTCCAGTGCAAACACAGAACAGAAGCGGTAACTTGGCTAGGTAAGCCCTTTTTGATACCTTCAAACTGGTCTTTGTTTATTGACACATGCTTTATAAACTTAACTTTAAGGACTGTTATTTCTTATGTGCTAATACTGAGGAAGAGAGAGAGAGAGAGACAGAGAGACAGAGAGACAGAGAGACAGAGACAGAGAGAGAACATAAAAAATGAAAAGGCGAAGGAAAGACAAGAAAGCCTGAACCTGTCCATAGCAGCTTTCTCCACTGTTTTGCAGGATATCTTCCACACTTGTCAACAGGCTCGCAGTCTACAGACTGTGAAGCCGCTCGGGGTGAATGGACCAGATGTGCCCCACACAGCATGCTAAGCCACTCTTTCCAGGTACCAGGGTCTTTTTAACAGACCACTTCTTCAAGTATCCTAGCCTATCCTCATAGCAATAAACACGTAAAGCCCACTGGGCGGTGGCATGGAGTCCCTTCTCTGCAAGCCACATATGCAGGCAATTCAGTTGTGTCTACAAACACACACCTAGTTAGAGGGAAAACAAAGTAAGAAATGGTTTTTATTTTTCAAACAAGTGTTCAGAAGCTGTTCCTTCACATTTAGGTAATTATTTTTGAAATACCTTTGCTAAGTAGTCGTTTGTGCATCTTCAAAGCCATCTTTGTTATACATATAAGGATATTTGAAGAGGCACAAAAAGACTTCTCCAAGGTCATCTGGCTGTTCGTGTTTCCATCTTACAGCAACTGCAGATAACATAGAAGTTATACAATATGATACAATGTAAGTGCCTCTCCTAGTAATGGTGTGTTGTAAAATGTATAGAAGTTGCACTGATAATGGGCCATCAGAATGCTCCAATATTCTCTATGGACCAGATCCTTGGAATTACTTCAAAAGAATTGACTTAAATGAAACTTTACCATAATTCAAGACAGATACTTTGAACTGACTCAGTCCCTCACTCACCTGTTTATGCTCCCTTCTCTTTCCTATTAGTGAAAGAGCAGAAGCCCCTGGTTTTGATGTTTGTGGAATGAAGTCAGATGCACTGCCTTGCTGCAGATCATCTTGTAGAATCTGCCTATTTTGCCTTCAGTGCTCATTAAAATTTAGAAAGATGATGGAGAGATGCCTCGACAGTTAAGAGCGCTTACTTCTCTTGCCGAATAAAGGGACTGGGTTCCCAGCACACAGGTGGTGGTTCACAACTACTTGTAACTCCGGTTCCAAGGGATCCAATACCTTCTTATAGCCTCCACAAACTCTTATACGCATGTGGTACACATAACTCACAGAGGCACACACAGAGAATAAAGAAATAAGCCTCTTTTAAATTAGAAAGTATGATTTCAGTCAAAAAGAAAAGCTATAATTTTACTGGATGTAAAGAAAAAACTATTGATAAAGGTATAACTTTCAAACGGCTGTGTGCTCTTAGTATTTTTTAAGTATTTTATTTTATTTTCAGAGAAAATATATATTCTGTCCTGAAAGTAGAGCAGCATGAGATTTTTAAAGTGTCAGTTGAAATAAGCCATTATTATTCAAGTCAATACACATAATAGGTTACAAGGAGGAGGGGTAAAAAGCATAAACGTAGAGATTTAGTGCTAGTACATGAAGATAAGGAGGCTCAGCAGGTGATGAAATTATGGGAAGAAGGTGGCTTTAGAAGAGAAAGGCAGACAGTGAAGGTTAGGATGGGTGGTCATATGTGACTAGAGTAATTACAGTCATTTTATGGATGAGGAGTCCTGGGAAAAGTGGTCTTTCCATCTCTTCAAGAATGCATTTATTCTTTTTGGAGCTGAGGAGAGAATCCAGGCCATCTAGATCCCACTCAGGAAGGCGTTATTTTTTTTTTTTTTTCAGTTCTTCCGTCACTCGGTCACATATGATGAGTGGAGTCATGATGAGGAGAAAAATACATTTTAGTGTAGTGCTGGGCCCTTTGCAGCATCTGGTGGATGGGAGGCTCTAAGTCCATATTCCATTTTCCATAGGATAGGCCCAAGTCTTGATCTTTGTATTAATTTAGTGGTCTTTTTCTTTTTCCAGATGCATAGTTCTCATTGAAAAAACACAAAGTACGTGAACAACCAAGATATAATGTCTCCCCCAGGAATTAGCACCCCATTGTAGAACTTCCAGAGAATGGCCACCTCAGGGTGCACAAGACAATGATTTTTTTTAAAGCAAAATATCAGGGAATATTTATTTGTCCATGATAAGTTCTCACCAAATTTTTCTTTGAAATTTTTGAAGGAGTATTATGATGCTACTTAACAAGATTGCAAGATTTTTTTCTTCCAATTATCTACAGGGGGATAAGAGGCCTTGCTGAGTCCCCATGGTCAGGCTCCCACAGAAATTTGCTTCAGAATGCCCCTGGATATGTGTACCATCCTTTCAGTATAATGAATAATTTGAGAATATTGAATGCAGTGATGACAACTTGTACATAGCTCCAAACAATACTGAGGAAATATGTACTAAATCATAAGGAAATGACAGTTAATCACCAGTGTCTTTTTTT
>NW_008340113.1:4901863-4903555 GCF_000622305.1 Nannospalax galili | reverse complement strand
GCTACTAACACTGAGATGTTGGCGCATGCATCTCTAATCTGTATGTATCTGATTATTATTAGTCATAATCAGTTGCACTTGGATCCTTGGCACCTGTGTATGTCTATAAAGTCATCAGGTAAATTTTAACAGTAATTTTATCACCTCTACTAATCAACATGGCGTAAATTTTTATGCTTCCTCCTCAAATATAATTCATTTTTTAAAATTTCTTGATTTTGTGTGTATGTGTGTGTTTATTACACAAAACATCCCAAACCATCTTATTTATCTATACACCCACTTCCCAGATGGCACCCACCCCTAGCTTCCCTCCCACCAACTAGAGCCCTTATACTCTGTCATCCCTGCTACTGTCTGCTGTGTTGTCAGAACCCCCAGCCATTCCCCTGTACTTGTCCATCTGGTGAATCTAGTCAGCCTATCTAGAGGTCATTGTTTTAGGAAGGTCAGCTGTTCCTCATCTAGCAGAAATCAGTTGTCAATATTCCTTTAGATAAGATTGGGGTCTACTGTTCATTTTCCAAGTTCTATGCTGGGTTACTATCTGGGAGTCCCTTGGGCCACCCTGGCCAACAACTCAAAAGAAGGTATCTCCTATCTGGCATTGTTGCTTGTTATGTAGCCTTTAGCTATACATATGGATGTTTAAAAAATTATATTGGGCCCTTTAATCTTTGGTTATACTTTCCTTTTGGGTGTTTAAGGCCATAGAGTTGGCCCAGATAATCAATTTATTTTTACTCTTAAGGCCATTTGTGGATCTGTTCCTCAGGAGTCACATGAGCTTGGGAGGAGCTTCTGGCTCCTTTCTTTTACCAGTTCCACCTATGTGAAGGTAAGTCAAAGGTCCTGCTTGACTATGGCTGGCTTCGCTTGGAAGCATGGAGGAAATGATTCCTCTGTGTTGACCCTCCTCTTCATAGACTGGACACTGGTTCAGGTCCATCTCATGGGGTCTCCTTGGCCTCCTTGATCAAGAGGACAGGTGACCCACCTCAATTACAGGACATTTTCAGAGATGCTCATAGTCCCCTGGAACTAGTCAACGTAGGAAGGCAAGGAGCAAAAAGTGTCCTTTATGTCCCTCTGACCAAATTAGCATAGGCCTCAAAGTATGTTTGTTAAACATCCAAGAAGGTTAGTTCCACCAGTCTGGTACTTTTAATTACTGTGCCATGTAGATAAATCTTGGGCAAAGACCAATTGTTCTCAGATAAACCTTGCCTAGACATATATTTCTTTATCTGATATATATAATTTGTCAGTAGGTTGTTGGACGAATATGGTTCCCTCTGGTTTTTAAAACTAGCTAAGCATTGTTTATCACTGGTATTGTCTAACTCCTCATTCATGGTTTCCCCAATCAAGGTGCCCCCATTTCTCCCCTTTCTCCCTTAATAATACCCTCCTGCTATGGTCCTACCTCTCTTGAGCTCTTTCTTTCAATTAATCTCCTAGGTTCCTTGTATACCCTTCCCTCCCTGCTCCCTTAAACTAACCCAGTTTTTATCCATATCTCCCTTATTAAGGCCTGTTTCCTACTGTCCTCTTTCAGGTTCTTTCTTTTCCTTTACCTCCCCATTACCTTTCCATTATCTTGGTTCCTGTAGTTATGTCTGGATACATACTCACTTATCAGGATTTGGTGTTAGGATCCACATATGAGGGAGAACAATGTCATTTTTTTAT
>NW_008340113.1:4892329-4901838 GCF_000622305.1 Nannospalax galili | reverse complement strand
TTTTTTTTCTGAGATTGTGTTACTTCACTTAGTATAACAGATTCTAGTTTCATCCATTTACCTGCAAATTTCATGATTTCATCTTTCTTTACTGATGAGTAAAACTCCATCATATATACGAACCACATTTTCATTATCCACTCGACAATTGAGGGACACTTAGGTTGTTTCCATCTCTTAGCTATTGTGAAAAGAGCAGCAACAAACATGGGTGTACAAGTGTCTCTGCAATCGGATGAGTTCTTTGGGTATATGCCAAGGAGTGGTATAACTGGGTCAAATGGTAGGTTCATTTGTAGTTTTTTAAGAGTTCTCCACACTGTTTTCAATAGGGGTTGAACCAGTTTGCAGCCCCACCAGCAGTGGATGAGTGTTCCCCTTTCCCCACATCCTCTCCAACATTTGGTGTCATTTGTTTTCTTGATCTTAGCCAGTCTGACTTGGGTAAGGTGATATCTTAAAGTGGTTTTAATGTGTATTTCCCTAATTACTAGTGATGTTGAACATCTTTTAAGATGTTTCTTAGCCATCTTTACTTCTTCTTTTGAGAACTCTCTGCTCAGCTCCTTAGCCCATCTTTTAATTGGGTTACTTCCTTTCTTGGTTCTGTTTTTGAGTTTTGTTAGATATTCTGGATGTTAAAACTCTGTCAGATGTGTCGCTGGTGAAGATTTTCTCCCATTCTGTGGGTTTTGTTTTCACTTCCCTGGTTGACGCCTTTGATGTACAGAAGCTTTTTAGTTTAATGAGGTCCCATTTGTTGAATCTTGACCTTGTTTCCTGAACAATTGATGTCGGGTTTAGAAAACCCTTTACTATATCTTGTAGGTTTTTGCCAATGTTTTCTTCTAACAGTTTCAGAGTTTCAAGCTTCACATTGAGGTCTTTGATCCATTTGGAGTTGACTTTTCTGCAAGGTGAAAGTAGGGATTTAGTTTCATTCTTCTACAGGTGGAGATCCAGTTTTGCCAGCACCATTTGCTGAACATACTGTCTTTCTTTCAGTGAATGTTCTTGGTCCCTTTGTCAAATATCAGGTGGCTGAAATTGCATGCACTCATATTGGGGTCTTCAATTTTGTTCGGTTGATCTATAGGTCTATTTTTGTGCCAGTACCATGTTGTTTTTATAACTATAGCTCTGTAATATAGCTTAAAATCTGGTGTAGTAATCCCCCTGGCATTGCTCTTAGTGCTCAGGGTTTCTAGGGCTATCCCAAGTCATTTGTGCTTCCATATGAATTAGGATTTTTTTTCCAATTCTGTGTAAATTGTCATGGGAATTTTGATTGGTATGGCATTGAATATATAAAGGGCTTTTGGTAGGATGGTCATTTTCACAATATTAATTCTTCAAATTCATGAGCATGGGAGGTCATTCTATCTTCTGATGTCTTCCTCACTCTCTTTCTTTAAAGACTTAAATTTTTCACTGTAGAGTTTTTAATGTCTTTGGTCAAATTTATTTGAGCTATGTATTTTTATTTTTTTGCAGCTATTGTGAAGGGGAGTGTTTCCATGTGCTCTTTCTCTGATTGCTTGTTATTGGTATATAGAAAGGCTACAGACTTTTGTAGGTTAATTTTGTAACCTGCCACTTTACTGAACACATTAGTAATTTCTGGGAGTTTTCTGGTGGAATTTTTGGCATCCCTTAGATATAACATCATATCATCTGCAAAAAGGGATAATTTGATCTCTTCTTTTCCATTTATTACTCCTTTCATTTCCTGCTCTTGTCTTATTGCTCTTGCAAGAGTTTCAAGCACTATGTTAAAGAGAAGTGGAGATAGTGGACACCTTGTCTGGTTCCTGATTTCAATGGGAATGCTTCCAGTTTTTCTCCATTTTAGAATGATGTTATTTTGGGTTTGTGATATATGGCTTTAATTATGTTGAAGTATGTTCCCTCCAGTCCAGTTCCCTCTAGAACTTTGAACATAAATGCGTGTTGAATTTTCTTAAAAGCTTTATCTGCCTCTATTGAGATGAGCATGTGGTTCTTGTCTTTGAGCCCATTTATATGATTTATGATGTTTATTGACTTACATGTATTGGACCATCCCTGCATTTCTGGAATAAAGCTGACTTGATCATGGTGGATGATCTTTTTGATGTGTGTCTGTATGTGGTTTGCAAGTATCTTGTGGAGAATTTTTGCATCTATGTTCATTAAGGATATGGGTCTATAATTTTCTTTTTTGTTTGTATCTTTACCTGGCTTTAGTATTATAGTGATGCTGGCTTCATAGACGGAATTTGGAAGTTCTCCCTCCATTTATATCTTTTTGAATAAATTAAGCAGTATTGGATGTCGATCTTCTTTAAATGTCTGATATAATACTGCTGTAAATCCATCTGGTCCTGGGCTTTTTTCAGTCGGGAAATTTTGTATTACTGTTTCAATTTCTTTTTGTGTTATGGGTCTTTTTTAGCTGTTAATCTCTTCTTGGTTTAGTTTTGGTGGTTCCCATGCCTTTAGATATCTGTCCATTTCTTTTAGATTTTCAAATTTGGTAGCATATAGGTTTTTAAAATATTCCCTTATAATGTTCGGTATCTTTCTGGTGTCTGTTGTGATGTTTCCCGTTTCATCTCTTATTTTATTGATCTGAAGGTGTTCTTTCTTTCTTTCGGTTAACTGGGCTAATGGTCTGTCAATCTTGTTTATATTTACAAAGAACCAGCTCTTGGATTCGTTGATTCTTTGTATTATTTTCTTTGTTTCTATTACATTAATTTCTGCTCTGATTTTTGTTATTTCTTCTTGTCTGCTGGGTTTGGGTTTCATTTGCTGTTGCTCTTCCAGTGTCTTGAGTTAGAATGTTAAGTCATTTATTTGTGTTCTTTCTGATTTTTTAATGTAGGCACTTAGAGCTATAAACTTCCCTTTAAGGACAGCTTTCAGCGTGTCCCAGAGGTTTTGTTGTGTTGTATTGTCAATATTTAGTTCTAGGAATACTTTTATTTCTTTCTTAATTTATCTTTTGACCCATTCATCATTCAGGAGTGTGTTGTTTAATCTACTTGTGTTCATGTGGTGACTAGGGCTTCTTCCAGTGTTGATCTTAAGCTTTATTGTATTGTGGTCTTATAGGATGCATGGAATTATTTCAATCTTTTTGTGTTTGTTGAGGTTTGTTTTGTGCCGGAGTATATAGTCGATTTTGGAGACGGTTCCATGGGGCACTGAATAAAAATATGTCCTTTGGTGTTTGGGTGGAATACTCAGCAGATGTCTGTTAAGTCCATTTGATATATGGTTTTGTTTAATTCAGATGTCTCTCTGTTAATTCTCTGGCCTGTTGACCTATCTAATGGTGGCAGTGGAGTACTGAAGTCCCCTGCTATTAATGAGTTGGGATTAATCTGGATCTTAACGTCCTGTAGTATTGTTTTTATGAAGTTGGGTGCACCAGAGTTTCATGAATGTATGTTCATGACTGTAATATATTCTTGATTTATTGTTTCTTTGATCAGAATGAAGTGGCCCTCTTTATCTCTTCTGATTAATTTTAGTTTAAAGTCTATTTTATCATGGATTAGAATTACAAGGCTTGCTTTTTTCTTAGTACCATTTGCTTGGTATATTTTTTAAAAATCCTTCACTTTAAGATAGTCTCTGTACTTCAAAGTGAGATGTCTTGCAGACAACAAAAAGATGGGTTTTGTTTCTTAATCTATTCAACTAATCTGTGTCTTTTGACTGGGAAATTTAGTCCATTGATATTTAAAGTTTTAAAGAAAGATGTGCATTGAGTCCTGTCATTTTTTTGTTTACGTTCTTGCTATTGCTGTACTTTTACACTGTTATACCCTCATTGGAATTATTTCTTTCTGCAACCCCTTGGGTCATTCCTTTCTTCAGCTCTTTGTATTGTTTCCAGAACTCTCTGAAGCGCTGGTTTTTTTTGGACACGAAATCCTTCAGCCTATTTATGTCATGGAAGATTTTTCTTTCCCCTTCAACTATAATAGACATTTTGGCTGGATATAGTAATCTGGGTTGGCATCTGTGGTCATTTAACACTGGGAATACTTAGGTCCAGGCTCTTCTGGATTTCATAGTTTGCACGGAAAAGTCAGCTGTAATCCTAATGTGTTTTCCTTTATATGTGACTTGTTTCTCTTTTGCAGCTTTCAGGATTGTCTCTTTGTTCTGTACATTTATTGTTTTTGCTATGATGTGCTGTGGAGAGTTTCTTTTCTGGTCCTGTCCATTTGGTGTTCTATATGCGTCTTGTATTTGTATGGGCATGTCTTTCTTTAATTTTGGGAAATCTTCTATGATTATGTTGAAGATGTGATCCATGCTATTATCTTGGGACTCTTCTCCTTCCTGTACACCTATGATTTGTAAGTTTGGTCTTTTTATGGTGTCACACAATTCCTGCATATTCCATTCTTGTGCTTTCTTAACTTTTTCATAATCTTTGCTTGAGTTGTCTAGTTCATCCACTTTATCTTCCAGTTGATACTCTGTTTTCCATTTCATTGCTTTCTCCTGTTGTTTCTAATTGGCTTACTGAGTGTTTCACTTCCTTTTTGATTTCAGCCTGAGTAGTCTTCAATATTTCTAGCTCTTCTGAATTCATTCAAAAGTTTATCCCTATCTCCCTTCAGTTCTTTGATTTCTTTGTGTGTTCTTTAAATTCACTGAATTCTTTTATCATGTTTGCAATTGTTCTTTTGAGTTCCATGTCCTGCATTATCTCTAGGGGGTTCTCATTGTACTCCTCTAGAGGACTGTTGGTATTTGTTGGGGATATGTTATTTTTGCTTTTCATATTATTACTTTTTCTCTGTGATTTTGACATGTGAATTTCTTTTGTAGTTTCTGATTCTTGTGTATGACTTAAGCCTTCAAGTTTAGGTCTGTTTCTTTTTGTAAACCTATGTGCCTTTGTGTTTTACTTTTGGGGCATGAAAAGCTGGTTCATCTAAGCTTCTGGTTCTCTCTTTTGATTTTACATTGGAGTGGCCAAATTGCTTTAGTCTTCAGGAGTTCCCACAGAGGCCCTAGTCAGATGAGATCAGATGCTTTCAGGATTTCTCCTAAAGTCTGGATCCCTCCAGGAAAGATGTTGCCCTCAATAATTTGGGGGTTGGACTGGCCTGGGAGCAGGGCCCAGGAAATATGCTGGTCTTGGGGCAGCTGGAGGCCATGACACCCAGGGATGCAAAGGGAGGTGGGGGCAGGAGGAGGCCTCAAGAGCTCCTGGGTTCTGCAGGAAGGAACTGGGTTGGTCTGCATGCAAATGATCAGGAAGCAATTGTGGCTCCAAGCAGAGAGGTCCACCCCTTCTGGGGTGCAAAGACAAGAAATGGGCCAGTACTCAGGCAAGGGAGAGAAAGGGGGCAGGTGGAGCTGGGAGAGTGAATGAGGCTGGGGGAGTGGAGACACGGATGGACTTACCCAGGAAAGAGGCTGGTGGGCAGTGCAGCCCAGGGAAGCATAGGGAGGTGAGGGTGGGACCAGGCCCAGAGGGCTCCTGGGGACCCGAGAAGGAACTGGGTTCCTCTGGATGAAAAGGATCAGGAAGAAGTTGTTTTTCCTGGCCAAGAAGTCAGCCCCTGTATCCAGGAAAGAGGCTGGCAGGTAGTGCAGCCCAGGGAAGCCAAGGGAGGTGAGGGCAGGACCAGGCCCAGAGGGCTCCTGGGGGCCGAGGGCTCCTGGGAAACACAAGAAGGATCTGGGTTGGTCTGGATGCAAAGAGTCAGGAAACAGTGGTGGTTCCCCTCGTGGCTGGGGCACCAAGGCAAAGAATGGGATAGGACCCAGGCTAGGAGGAGAGAAGGCTAGGGGAGGTGGGAGGGTGAATGAGGCTGGGGGATTCAAGGCACAGAGGGCACTGATGGACTTACCCAGGAGACAGGCTTGCTGGTTATGCAAGCCCAGGGTAGCAGAGGGAGGTGCTCTTAGTATTTTTTAAATTTATTTGTGATGTAGCCTATGAATTGGCTGGCCTTGTGCTCTAAGTAGCAGATGACCCTGAACTTCTGCTCCTCCTGTTTCCAACTTCCAAGTGCTGAGATTAGTGGCATGTGACACTATCCCAGGCTCTTGTAAAATATTTTTAAAACAGTTATAGCATCTATGGCAAGTTCTTTGAACTATCTTTTCAGAATAAAGACCACAGTGAGTAGCAGTTTTCTGAACCCTAACACAGATAATAGAGTTTGTCTGGTAGGGGTAGGACTGGGAAAGCCACAGAGATCTGCAGAGAGGGGCAGCTTTCATTGGGAAAGGCTTTGCAATAAGTGACTTAACAAGTGTTATTAAAATTGCCCCTGGCAGGGAGTGGTCAGTTCAAGAGAAAACTAAACAAGAAGGTGAGGGTACCAGATGGGCAGCAGGTAATCACCCCAAAGATGAGATCTTCAGAAAAGTAATTCCTTCCCACCAAAAGCCTAAGGAGATGGCACTCAGTGCTTGCCCATTAAGCTGAGACAGAAGGATTGTGTCGTTCTGTAGCTAACTTTAATCTATCATTTTCCATTTTGTGGTGCACAAAGACCACTTGCCTAATGCACGCTCCCTGCAGGCAGAGTTGCACAGGCAGCAAGCTGGGCCTCTGCCAGGTGAGCTAGAGTTCATGAGCTGCTGGAGGTGGGTCATGCTTCACACCCGGAAGCTGTGGCAATATCTTCATCAGCCTTATGGACTTGTACAAACAAAACAAAATTGTTGAGGATCACAAGTGATTTTTTTTTCCTCTTTTGAGTAGGTGTCCTCTCTCTCTGCCATTGTTTCTATATAGACTCTGGAAGGTGAGCCTCAAAATAAAATCACAGAAACCTAGGCAGGGCAGGGGTTTTGAAACTGCAGGAGAATGGGAAGGCAATCAGGGATTGGACCTAGGGGAGCAGTCTTCTTATTCTGGGATAGGAGTGGCGGCTTTCTGTCCTCCCACCCAGGACATTTTTGATTCTGAGAATTCCTAATCTCATTTTGTAATTTTAGCTTCTTTAAAAAATAATTGGAGTACATTGAAATACAATGTACTCTGGCAAAAATAAGAGAAGACACAGTAATGATCCCAGAAACAAGATCTGCCTTTTTCATAGAGAAAACCAAGTCAAACACAGTGGACATGACATATACTGCTGAGAAAGGCACCCTTTAATTAAAATGGATCCTTTCAGTTTCATCTGGGTTATGAGGATATTTTTTATATTATTGAACACAACTTCTAAGGAAATAAAAATTGACTAATGTATCATGAATTCTGCTGACTTCATCATACTTAGAGCTATGATAAAAATATTCTGTCTTCTTCCTCAGTAGCCAGCACCAGCTCTTCCACCTCATGTGACCACATCAAACATTGAACTATGAGAAGGTACACTTTCATGTCAGTGGACCCCGACTGCACTACCCAGATAGTCCTTAAAAACTCCATGTCCATGGCAAGCGAAAAACCAAAATTCTGCCTTTTTTTTCTTTTTTACCAAGAGTCACAGTGACAGATGAGGCCTGCCCCACACCACCTTTTTTGCATTTAATGTCCAGAAATTTTGTTGCAACAATAAAGAAAAATAACTAATCTAGCAAATTGCTACCTAAGAGTGGAACCATTATATTGATAAATTGACCAGGTGGTTTTTAAGCCTTTGGAACTGGTTTGTGGGAAGAATATGGAAGAGTTTGGAACTTCGGGATGTAAGCATCCTTAAGTGTTGTAAACAGAGCTTCAAAGGCCATTCTGGTAGGAAGGCAGGAATGTTGAGAGAAATGTGTGCAGAAGACTGGCTCATGAGGTTTCAGAGGGGAATAAGGACCAGACTAGGAGCCATTCATGTGATGTTTTGACAAAGAATTTGATTGCATTCTGCTTGTGTCCTGACAACTTGAATAAGGTTGAATTGAAGGGTAACAGGCTGATTTGTTTGGTGAAGGAACTTTCAAAACACTGTAGTTTTCGGGCTGTGTCATGGGTACAGCTCACTTCTCACATCCAGGTTTATAATGAGAGAGCAAAAAGTAGGGCAGAAAGAGAAGTTCAGTAAGGAAAAGTGAGTGAGCAGATGTAGAATTCTAGGTAAGGAGAGTACAAACAACAAATCATCTGTAATTGTTACGGAGATTAGCACCATTAGAGAGAGACCTGATGTTGTACACTGGGACAACACAAAAAGGTACCTTAAAGCAAGACCCCAGCCATCTAAAGCTCTATCTTGTAGACATGTAGATTCTTTTGAAAGGTGAGAAGCCTGAACTGAGAATGCTACTGAAGGAGTTCCCTGCCAAAAACAACTTCATAGGACAGGTGCAACTGTGGTCTAAGGGGGGTAGGCTTCATCTTGAAACATCAGCACAACAGACAGCATTGTCCACGCAGTACTGGCTTTGTGTTCATGAAAGATACAGAATTGAGGAATTCATGGAGTCTTTCCCATGGATCCAGAGAGACACTGTGGCCAAGAAAGGTGTGCCAGGCCTTGAAGGTAAAACCTAAGTTAAAATGGAGACCCCAATGTGTTGGAGATGTGAGTGCTGTGGAATGTCCTCTGAGGAAAGCTTCAGAAATAGAATAGATCCTGCCCAAAAGAAAGGCTGGGTGTACCACAAGAATCAGATTTGAAGGGTGGGGCTACACAAGCCCTTTGCAGACATAGAGATACAGGATTTGGTCGCTCCCATGCTGCTGTTGGTCTTGCTTTGGTCTGATCATTTCTTGCTATGCCTCCACTCTTCCCAATTGGAATGCTTACTCTATGCCATTGTATGTTGAAGTGTGTAACATATTTTTTTTAATTTTTGCAAAAACTTTATTGAGAATTTCATACATGTATATAAGGTGTTCTGATCAAATTCATGCCCACTCCTTCCCCTCCAACATTTCCCCCTCTGAAGAGGTAACCCTAAAATCCTTTAAGGATTAGATACAAGCTCTCAAATACTTTTGACATTTTGGCCTTTGGAACAGAGTATGTTACTAACAGGTCCAAGGACATTTTAACTGTTAGCCAAGAAACGGACTACATTTCTTTGGTGTTTTTTTACCCTAACTGCCTAGCCAATTCCTACCTCCTATTCTTATCACGCTGTCCTCTGAAGAGGTTACCCAAATTTCCAATAGGGAATAGGGACACCAACCTCTCTGGCTTCTTCTATGCTGGAAGGGATGCAGAGTGAGGCAATTGGAGTACCCCTTCAGTGGGTCTATATAAAAGACTCCCAAATTGCATAACTCTTGTCTCTAAAGGGAGAAGAAAGTCCTTGAATCATGAATGGGAGATGTGAATGAGAAGTAAAGGCAAGAGTAATTAGCATTACAAGTTCTAGATAGGGAACTAGAAAAAAAGTCAGAACAGGGCAATTTTCAAATGTTCATATGAAAGCCCAAGTCCATTGGAGTTTCTTGATAAAGGCTCCCAAAAACATCCCTCTATTGGGCTCTTCCTCGTTTTCCTTTGTCTTCCAAGTCTGGACTAGTTGGCTGGGAAGAGTGGCTGAATACTCAGGTGAGGGTCCAGTGACCCTGCTTGGCACTCCTTTAATGAATG
>NW_008340113.1:4890711-4892072 GCF_000622305.1 Nannospalax galili | reverse complement strand
TTCATTATTTCACCTTTCTTTACTGCTGAATAGAACTCCATTGTGTAAGTACACCACATTGTTAACCACTCGTCAGTTGAGGGGCACTTAGGTTGCTTCCATCTCTTAGCTATTGTGAAAAGAGCAGCAACAAACATGGTTATACAAGTGTCTCTACAATAGAATGAGTCCTTTGGGTATATGCCAAGGAGTGGTATAACTGGGTCAAATGGTAGGTTCATTTGTAGTTTTTTAAGAGTTCTCCACACTATTTTCCATAGAGGCTGCACAAATTTGCAATCCCACCAGCAGTGAATGAGTGTTCCCCTTTCTCCACATCCTCACCAGAATTTGGTATCCTTCGTTCTCTTCATCCTAGTCAGTCTGATTGGGGTAAGGTGATACCTTAGGGTGGTTTTAATTTTCATTTCCCTAATTGCTAATAATGTTGAACACTTTTTGAGATGTTTCTTAGCCATTTTATTTCTTCCTTTGAGGACTCCCTGTTTAGATCTTTAGTCCATCTTTTAATTGGGTCATTTGGTCTCTCGATTCTTTGTTTTTTGAGTTCTTTATATATTCTGGATTTTAAACCTCTGTCAGATGTGTCTCTGGTGAAGATTTTTTTCACATTCTGTGGGTTTTCACTTCACGTATTTGATTGTTTCTTTTGCTGTACAGAAGCTTTTCAGTTTAATGAGGTCCCACTTATTGATTGCTGACCTTAATTCCCAGTGTTGAACACTTTTTGAGATGTTTCTTAGCCATTTTATTTCTTCCTTTGAGGACTCCCTGTTTAGATCTTTAGTCCATCTTTTAATTGGGTCATTTGGTCTCTCGATTCTTTGTTTTTTGAGTTCTTTATATATTCTGGATTTTAAACCTCTGTCAGATGTGTCTCTGGTGAAGATTTTTTTCACATTCTGTGGGTTTTCACTTCACGTATTTGATTGTTTCTTTTGCTGTACAGAAGCTTTTCAGTTTAATGAGGTCCCACTTATTGATTGCTGACCTTAATTCCCAAGCAAATTCTGTCTGATTTAGAAAATCCTTTCCTACACCTATATCCTGTAAGTTACTGCCAATATTTTCTTCTAATAGTTTCAGGATTTCCAGTTTCACTTTGAGATCTTTGATCCATTTGGAGTTGACTTTTGTGCAAGGCGAAAGATAAGGATCTAGTTTCATTCTTCTACAGATGGAGATCCAGTTTTGACAACACTGTTTATTGAAGATGCTGTCTTTATTCCATTGTGTGTTCTTCGTATCTTTGTCAAATATCAGGTGGCTGAAATTGCGTGTACTCAGGTTTGGATCTTCAATGATGTTCCATTGATCTGTGTGTCTGTTTTTGTGCCAGTACCATGCTGTTTTTATGAATA